>NC_133538.1:160424548-160519548 GCF_048544455.1 Silene latifolia | reverse complement strand
AAAACCACGGATTTGGAAATAATTTTTGTGACTGAAAAAGAAATTAAATCCTAGTCTAACCTCCTTCCAAGACCCTACTTATAGCTCCCTTCTTATCCCTCCATCTTTTTGGTATTTTTCAATTTTTTCAATTTTTTTTCCTTCTTTCTCTCTTTTTCAATTTTTTTTTTTTCCGAAAATCCCTCATTTTGCCTAAGGTGCCCTTTCGGGTTTTCACCTTAGCTTGTCCTTTCCTCTCTTGGTGGCTCGCTTCTCTATTTTTCACTTTGCCCGCAATGCCCTTTCGAATTTTTATCCCGTCCTCGACCACCTGCCCATTTTTGCGTAGGCGCCCACCCTTGTGGGTTTTTACCAAGAAGGGATTTTCATTTTTCATTTTATTTTTTCCCTTTTTTTTCCAATGAAATTACAAATATATTATAATTCAATTCCCTCCCCCATACTTGGACTACACATTGTCCTCAATGTGAAGGGGCACCATCATTTCTTGTTCATGGAAAGAAATTAGAGCCCGATGCTCCTCCTTGATCGCCTTGCTTTTTGTATTGGTTCATCCAATTGAACCATTCTTCTGCTGTTTGTCATGCTTGCGAGAGGTAATGCTCATAGTCACTTAGAGGGGTAGGAGGTGTGATGTGTGGGTTGGACGATATGGCCATCCCAAAGAGGGAGTTGACCAACCCAAGAGTGCCCTCATGCATTTGAGAATCTTGATAGGAGTAATTGAGGTACATTTGTTGAAAGAGTTTTTGCTCTTCTTGTAACACCCGCGAATTTCCCATTTTGACATTTAAAATTTATTAAACCGTTTGATTACTTTATTTATATTTTTGAATTATTCAATTTAATTAATTTTATGTCAAACACGATTTTCTTAAAAGTATTATATAAAAGCTCATTTATATAAAAATACGTATTATTAAATTATATTTTTGAGGCATAATTTATATAAGAATTTATGTATACATATTTTTGGTCGGACAATACTAGTGACAGCAGTAATAATAATTTCCGTCTTAATTTCCGTCTAGCTGTAGACCGTCACATTTCCACTTGTGAGACTAATATTTTCTCGACCTATCCTATATCGAAAACACACACACCTACCCTCTAACACTCTTACCTTTTTAATAATTCTTTTATTATTATTATTATTATTATTATTATTATTATTATTATTATTATTATTATTATTATTATTATTATTATTATTATTATTATTATTATTATTATTATTATTATTATTATTATTATTATTATAATCCACCGTCCCAACTCCCCTACCTTTCCCCTTTCTTTTCGAAACACAAACACCATCAACAGGAACAACATTCCTGCAACAACGGAGTAACACGCCATTTCCTCCGAGCTTAATAAAACACAGATCCCGTCCCCATTTCTCAACCAAATTCGATAATTTCTGTACCATTCCTCTCCTTATTTCCCCCTTCATCTTTCAAGGTAAGAAAGTCTCGTTTTTTTGATGGTTTCGAATTTCGCCGTCTTATAAAAGTATCGATTTTTGCCTCAATCTCTTCGTTTTCTTGCTCCTTGTTGAAGTTGTCGAAGACCCAGTGGAAGACTCAAGCTTTGGGGACCGTTTATTCGAAGAATAAGGAGCGTTTAAGGTAACGGTGATATGTTACTCGACATTATGTCAAGATTTAGTGTTTATATGTTGTAGTTTGTTACTAGTAGTGTTAAATTGTGAATCTTTGCATCTTTTTCTGGAACTGTTTTTGAATAATTGAATGTGACGGAATACTATGAGATTTCCAACTTCAATTGCAGAAATTACATGATTTATAGTTACTTGACAGTGTATCTTCTTATGTTTAATATCCGCCTTTATTGTAAAGATATTCTACTTGTTGGGTGTGTAGGCCTAATTTATACCGGAGAAATGATAGGATATCGAAACTTAGAGTGTGTTTTTGGAATGAGTTTGGCAAGTGTAGTTGCATGATGCTGTAATGTCCTACCACAAATTATAATTGTTCAAAGTTAGGGTCCATTCACACAAGTGCTATCTCTCTTATTCTGAGTTGTAGATAAGCACTAAAAAGTCATGAATAGTATTATGCTAGTAGTACACAATATGGTTTCCGTTAGTATAAATAATTTTCGACCCTTTGTTTTATGACGAGCGTTTCATTTCTAGTCCGGAACTACTATCTTCCTGTATGTCTTCTCACTTGGGTTGTTATGTTGCATTTTGAATGCTCAATTTCATGCCCTTACTTCTCTTGTTTGATTGTCTTAGAAATTTTTATGAGATATATTTGTGGGGCTCTTTACTACTTAGTTATTGGACTCAATATAAGTTGTATGATGGATTCATTATATTTTAATGGTTGGGCTAAATACATTACATTAATTGGACTTGTTGTGTTGAATTTGTTGGATTTGACATGAGTAAATTATTGGACCTCACATAGATAGGTTGCTTATTGGGCTCATAAATGAGTTACTTGAGTTAGTCACATTTTCATCCCGTAAATTTCACATAACGTAAATTATTCATTATCGCTCGTTATATTTTATTTAACCGGAATGTTTTAATTATGAACTGCTTATTTTGTATGCTAGAACTATGAAAAAAATTATATAAATAATTACTTGTAAAAGTCGTATTCTTGTAGAAATGCCATTATACTGTCATATATGCTATAACGTATTACTCGACATATCTTTACGCCGCTCTCGTGCCATCTGCCGGGAGTTGGTTGATTTATGTTTTTCCCGCCCCTTTCGGACTGTTCTGCCGATTGTGGGTTAGCTCATATCGTATTCTGGTGACAATGCCTTTATGCTATACATTTTGCTTGACTTGTCTTTACGCCCCTTTCGGACTGTCCTGCCGATTGTGGGTTTAGCTCATATTTTCCGCCTCATTCGGACTATTCTGCCGATTGTGGGTTCTCGACTTCTGTTCTGTCGATCGAGTCTTGGATGCGGTCTGTTCTGCCGCATGTCGAATCGGGGACCGTTCTGCCCCGAGAGTCTGGTCAGATTTAGACTAGGACTGAGTCTTGGGAGTACCATTGTCGTCCTACCAGGGGAAATATATTTTGATATATGAGTAGTAAAGGTCTTGGTTGGTTATAGATATTGGTATTTATCTTTCAAGGCAAGAGTTATGCCTTGTGTTGTTAGTCTTGGTCCTATAGGATACTAGAGGTGAGATGCAAGCCTTCTAGTTGCGATATGATCACCGGGGTTGATGTTCCCATCCGTTCTTATGGTGAGATGCAAAACATAAGTATGAATGTGATATTAGTAGCCACGTCTCGTGCAATGTTTGTTAAGAGGTTTTAAAAGTAATGGCCACAGTTTTTATTTGATCCCTTACTTAACTGTTTCACATGATTCGGATTCTAATCGCACATCTATATTGTATTCCTTTGAAATGCGTGCTTGGGTTTAGATTACCGTATTCTTGTCTTTTATATTATTTAATTGTCTCACATGAATAGTTTAATCGTTATCATGCTAATGTTGATCTATCTCATTCCATCTCATTTAATTGGCGTGTTTAAATATAAACTTGATATTCTTATCTTTTGTGAGTATCTTATATGACTTACCTGTTTTAGTTCTTGGTTATGTTCATTTTGACATTTTGTGGCTGGGAGAACCTTGAGTTACTCTCCACTGACTGTGGCGTTCATGTTTACATGAATGACAAGTATTAGTGGTGCATTCATGGGGTGAAAACTTGTGTGTGCTAGCGAGCACTCTGGCCTAAAAGTTGGTTTATTAGGATTGTTTAGACTCACCTTTTATTGTTTTGTCATTCGAGGGATATATTTTCCCTCACCTTTGACCATCACGTTTGTATAATTTAAATCTTTATTTCCGCATTCTTTATTTGTGTTTTGTATTTTAATAAAACCGCGCTTTAAGTTTTAAAAGTTTCAAAAATTCCCTATTTTCTGCTTGAATTTATAAGTTATATTTTTCGTCTTATCGTGGGGTGTCACAATTGGTATCAGAGCCTATGTTGCTCCCGACGCACACACGTGTACCCCAAATTTAAATTTGAACTTGACCTTGAATAATGAATGAGAGATGGGTAGACTTAAGGACTTAAGGTGGTAGTCTGTAGTGTGTTTGCTCTTTGTTAGGTTCTAACATGTTTCTTGATTGTCATTTAATATTTCTTGTGCCCTTGGAACAATGATCGTGAGCTTACCTACGTGAAGATCAAGATTTGGTGCCTATTGCCGGAAATTGAAGATTTGTTCAACTTTGAAGAATGCTTCTACTTCCTTGAAGATGTTTCTCATTCTTTGTGTACCTTGCCTTATTCTTTATCTCTTGATATCTTTATCTCTTGATACTTATTCCTTATTTTAATCTCTCTTCTCTATTTCCTTGGAAGTTACTCTTGTACCCCCAGCTTGTCTTTGTTCCTTGTTTATCCTCCCTTAACGCCTTTAAGATAGTTCTCTTCCTTTTGTGGGATATTAATCTTGGTGGGATAATATGACTTTTGAGGAGTTTGTTGGTGGTTGACCCATAACCCTTGTTTTGAGAAGTTGTGATGTTAGAAAGACTTAGATAGTGTAATGAGGCATACTTAGTGATTCTTATACCTAATTCCTTGATAAAGTGAGTATAATTGATTGGTGGATTCTGTGTGTCAAGTGTGAGTTGCTTGTGAAACTAAGGTTATAGAACTTGCCTTGTTGTTTATACTTGGAAGTTTGAGTTGAGCTCGGGGTTGACATAATCAGTATACTTTTGTGAGTGTGGTGATGATTACATAAGAATCATGTTAGGCGAGAGTTATTGCTAGTTTTCGAATCTCATTTGGGGTATTCACTTTGCGATAATGAGGATTTGTAGCCATAGTTCTTGAGATGTATTTATAAGTTGGGATCGATGGATGTTGAGCTGAGATGAGTTAGATGTTTTGGGTGGTTATCTCGTAGTTTGGAGAATGTCACCATTTATGCTTTAGGTTTCAAGAGTACAACAAGATCTCCTTGGGATGATAGAATATGCAAAAGAACTTTTGAATTTGGATTTTTGATTGAGAGTTTTGCCATTTTGAGAAACTCATAGTTGACACTAGTTGGATATGAGTATAGCTTTGTTAGAAGCTTTGACCTTGATCTCATGGAGGTTGTTTGTAGATGTTGAGGATTTTAAGTGGTGAATCACACTTATAGTGAATTACCTTGTTTCATGGAATAGCTTAAGATGATGTAACATAAGCGTTTTTAGGAAATCCTTGGAAGTGATGTAGTTATAAGTCTTGTTGTTAGGAAGTTTTCGAAACCGTTCAGGATGATGTTGTTATTTGAGATTTGAGTACCTGGCGTTTCCTTTTGTCTAATTTCCTTTCATCTTTGACCATAAGCATTACCGTTCATACCTCTCTTCCTCGCTTTATCATGCTCCTCCTTTAAGTTTGGTACTAGTAACCTGTGAAACTCTATCTTTGACATCCTTGTTGACCTGACTTCGATTCTTATCCCTAGTAAGTTCATCATAGTTCTTTCGATTAGTTAAGTTTGAACTCTCTTATCGTACTTTGCATTCATGATATCTAAGTTCTTTCCTTTTCGTACAATTTCTAAACGTTTCAAGCTATCATTTTTGGTTCATTGTTAAAAATTCATAGTATTTTTTTTACAAAACCTTACCTATTTTAAAAAGTTCGAAAATGAAAATTTGATTTAGTTCCCTATCTGTTCTTTGAGAGTAAACTTATTTATCATGATTTTAGTTGCTAAACTCGAGATTTCTTTAAATTTTATCCAATTTCTGTTAACTTTGATCTATTTATGATTTCTTTGTCAAAGTTTAATATTATGTTTTCAGGAATTTGACTCCCTTTTGAGTTTAAAACTGAAAACCTTTATTTCTATTTTGGCTTTTGCAAAAGAAAATTTGAGTGGATTACCTTTTCTTTTGATTTTAACGTTGATCGGATGTTAGAACTTGTTATTAGAGACGTTTAATAACTTGTTCTACGCTTGTCGGCGAATGATTTTTGTTTTAAATTTGTCTTTGACTTGGAAAGTTAGCGTTCTTGTGTGCACGACAAGAGCAATTTCGTTCCATGAATGAGACTTACACTTTTGAAACTCTCCGTTAATGTTTTTGAAAGTGTTTTGATTTTGATTTATACAAATGATTTGCCTTTCGACCTGGTTCTGTCAGAAAATTTTAATTGAAACTTTTGAAAGAATTTTAATTCTTACAAGTAAGTAACCTTTTAATGTTTTGTTACCGATTTTAAAAGTTCAATTTTATTTTTATAACCTTTCTCTTCTACCTTCAAGTTTCGAGGACGAAACTTTTTAAAAGGTGGGATGATTGTAACACCCGTGAATTTCTCCTTTTGACATTTAAAATTTATTAAACCGTTTGATTACTTTATTTTATATTTTTGAATTATTCAATTTAATTAATTTTATGTCAAACACGATTTTCATAAAAGTATTATATAAAAGCTCATTTATATAAAAATACGTATTATTAAATTATATTTTTGAGGCATAATTTATATAAGAATTTATGTATACATATTTTTGGTCGGACAATAATAGTGACAGTAGTAATAATAATTCCCGTCTTAATTTCCGTCTAGCTGTAGACCGTCACATTTCCACTTGTGAGACTAATCTTTTCTCGACCTATCCTATATCGACAACGCACTCACTTACCCTCTAACACTCTTACCTTTTTAATAATTCTTTTATTATTATATATTATTATTATTATTATTATTATTATTATTATTATTATTATTATTATTTAATCAACATTTAATCAAGTTTTAATACAAGTTTTATTTCCTTAATCTCTCTCTTGTTCATCCTTTGTTTTGGGTAATTGAAGACTATTTGGGTTATTATTGGGAGATTGACAACCTTCCAATCTATCATCAAGCACTTCTATTATTCTTTGCTTTATTATTGGAATCATTAGTAGGTATAATTCTCTTAATCCCTTTTTAATTATTGTTAATCACTTTCATTTATTCATCATGTTTTACTTTGTTTGTATGATTGACAACCTTGCTAGCATGTTCAACATGATAATGAGTGAGTAGTTTCCTTAAGCTAGGGTTAATGGGTAATTAGGGAAAACCAACATGGGAGATGATTCATGCTTAAATTAATATATTTTCATAGTTTATTTGCTTGCTTGTTGTGATCTCAACTTATGCACATGTTATATTTGATGAAATGCGAGCCTATGAATCCTTGCATTTTTTACCCATCACCTATCTTTTCAATGAGACTTGTAAGACATAAACCAACTCGAGTCTTATTAGACCATGCATATAGTTGAGTAGGGAAGATTAAGTCGACTTGTAGGTGTTGTACAATCTAATCGATTCGGCTCCGGGACCCAAACTTTCCTAGGATTGTAAGATATAAACCAACTCGATCCATCACAACAATAATTGCTTGCTTATAATTTGAGAATATGTTTGTATGATCAATTCCCATGAATCCCCTATGACCCCATGACACCATAGTGCCTTTTATCAATTGTTTACATCCCTTTCAATTCATCTTGCTTGTTTACTTTTATTGCTATTTAGTTTAGTGATCTTCTACTTCAAACCCCAAATTGTGACACTCTTAGACACCACTAGTTGCAATATAAAATCTCATCTCAATTCCTGTCCCTTGGGATCCGACCTTTACTTGCCTCTTTACTAATTGTAGAGTTGTTTGTGAAGTTATAAATTGTGTTTTGGTCTTGGTGCTCCTAACGACAAGTACCGAAAACTAAACCTCCTCGAGAGTCCGACCAAAAAGAGAGATTTGATTGATATTAACAACACTAAAGATTGCTAAGAAGAACATGCTCTTCTAATTCGACTAATGGGGTATTTATAGTGGGGATTAGTTACATAAATTAGGGTTTACTAAGGGCTTAAATGACGATTAAGTCCTTGAGGAATCGCCGGTCTCTAGGAAGACTCAGGTCTCCTTTTCGCCGGTCTTAGAAAAATATGCGCATCCTTCCTTGAAGCTTGTAGAAGGCGAAATGGCTGTAAGGGAATCCGGGCGTCCAGGGCACGGGACGGGCGGTTTTGGGTGTTTCTGGACGGGCGTCCAGAAGGGGAAAACGGGCGGATTCTGGGCATTTTGCATGGGCGTCTTGTGGAGGAAGACGCTCGGATTGTGGTAGCTGGACGGGCGTCTTGTGGACAGTCTGCCCGGATTGTCTTACAACTTCTTTCCTTCTTCTTTTCTTCCTTTTTCTTCATAAAATCTTTGAGGATTTCCTCGGGGATGCAAGGATCTTTTTTCATCATTGCCCATCTACTATAGTATGTACAAAGGCCTTCTAATCTTGTCTTCTCTTTGATGCTTGGTCATTGAATTCAATCAATTTAGCCTCATTTTGACATGAAAATGCAAGGTTTGCACTCCTTTCCTACCAAGGACACAAAACCTCAAAGAATATGCAAAACAAAGGACTAAAGACAATAAATGACACAAATATGCACTAAAAAGCATGGGAACAAGGCTAATTCGGGGACTAAATATGCTATCATTATGGTCACATCAAGTATTGCCGGGTCTCGGCGAGCAAGTAGAGTGCCGGAAAGGAACCGGTAAGTAAGTCTCAAAATAGGATTTTGAATGTGGAAAGCTAGACACTCCTTGATGTACATGAAATCTCGGCGGTCATGGCCCTCCATAGGGGTGCAACACTATATCTCTTCGGTTTTGATGTCCGGGTAGGCGAGACATCGAGACCAAGCACATTAGCAAATTCCACTAGAGTCATCATTCTTGAAACACTCTCCAACCTAAATTCTATGCATATCGTCTTATTCAAGGTCGTGATTTTTAAGAAGCTTAAAAATTCAAGAACAAGGGATCGGTAAGTTTGCTCGTGCATGTGGAAAAGGGTAAAGAGACCAAACAACTCAGAAAGAGCTTCCATTTGGTGATAAAACCCAAGTTTCCTTAAAGTTCTATGACATAAAAACTTAGTAGGGAGAATATTCTTACGAAGAAGCCGATGGAAAATGAGTCTTTGCACATCATTGACGAATTCAACATTTGAGAAGTCATCAAGCCTTGTAAGATCTACAATTTCTTCATGCTCCCTTCTTAAGGTGTTGATGTGGGAGGTAGAAGAACTTCCTCTTACCCTTGGTCTTCTTCTATCCCTAAAGGAAGATCCCTTTGGTGGCATTCTTTGATTGTTGAGCTGGAATTTTTGATTTGTTAAAGTATAAAGATGCTCTTTGTGGATTGAATGTTGCCTTTGGAACCCTAGAAAATTAGGACTTTTTGATTTTATGGGGTAAAAGAGTGATTGGGATATGCTTTGGAGTCATAAGGAGGTGGGTTTTTATAATACAAGTGGAAGGAAGGGTGATGTGTCACAAATTGTGTGGTGGGGTGTTTTTAAATTAAGAAAAGTCAGGATTGATTAACGCAGGAAGACGAGTGGCTTAGTCACAAGACGCTCGGATTCTGTCATTTCGGGACGAGCGGATGTAAGGGAAGACGCTCGGATTCCCTTACAGCTAAATCTCTCAAAAATTTGACGCAGCCAAGACGAACGTCTCGAGCATAAGACGGGTGTCTTTTCTGGAGCCGGACGAGCGTCTTTTCCCAAAGACGGGCGGATTCTGTGACAGGAACTTTTCTGAAAATGCACTGGCAAAAAGACGAGCGGATTCGTCTTCAGACGCTCGGATTCCAGCAGGACGAGCGGATTCTCAAAAAGACGGTCGTCTTTGTACAAGCCGAACGGATTCTTTCTTCAGATACTCGGGTTGCTTGCTGCAGATTCCCCTTGATTTCCTTAACTTCGATAAAGGCTTCCCCACACTTGAAAATTGATTCCTTCCTACATTCAAAATTCATTAGTGACCCTCCCTCACTTACTCTCATGGAAAGAATTTATGTTTATGATAAAAGGAATGTAACAAAATTATAAATACAAGTTAGAGGGTTAGTATATTTACAAGTGGTGGTTTAGGGAGGACTCCCCCAAACTCTCCCTTTGATGATTCTTTCAAGGATGAGGAGGCCCGAGGTAGGTGACCTCGACCTCTCCAATAAACGCTCCCTCATAGTATGGCTTCAATCTTTGTCCATTGAGCTTGAATTTCCTTCCATCTTCCGCCTTGATTTCAAAATCCCCATATCTTCCAACTTCGGTGATCACGTAGGGACCCATCCATCTAGAGTTCAACTTTCCCGGAAAAAGTCGATAGCGGGAATTGAATAGAAGGACTTTATCCCCTTTGTGCAAGGCTTTTTGCTTAATCCTCTTGTCATGGAGCAATCTTGTCCTTTCCTTGTAGATCTTGGCATTCTCATATGATTGTAGTCGGAATTCCTCCAACTCTTGAATTTGAATCATCCTCTTTTGACCACTTAATTTGAGATCAAGGTTAAGTGCTCGGATTGCCCAAAAAGCTTTGTACTCCAATTCGATTGGCAAATGGCATGCTTTTCCATAGACAAGCTTGTAAGGGGAGGCTCCTATGGGAGTCTTATAGGCCGTCCTATAGGCCCAAAGAGCGTCATCAAGCTTTGTGCTCCAATATTTTCGGGTCTTAGTTACCACTTTCTCAAGAATTTGCTTGATCTCTCTATTCAAAACTTCGACTTGACCGCTTGTTTGAGGATGATATCCCAAGCCGGTTCTATGTTGAACACCATACTTTGTCAAAAGGGATGCGAGCTTCTTTTCATGAAAATACGTTCCTCCATCACTTATGATTGCTCTAGGAACTCCAAATCTTGGGAAGATTATTTTCTTGAAGAGCTTGGTGACCGTTTTGGCATCATCGTTTGGAGTGGCAATTGCCTCTACCCACTTTGAGACGTAATCTACGGCCACAAGGATATACCTATTCCCATTGGATGTCACAAACGGACCTCGGTAGTCGATCCCCCAAACATCGAAGATCTCCACCTCTAGAATGCCCCTTTGTGGCATTTTGTTCCTCCAATAGATATTCCCCATTCTTTGACAAGCATCACAATGAATGATGAATTCCCTCGTGTCTTGAAATATTGTAGGCAAATAGAAGCCCGATTGAAGAATTTTTGCAATGGTTCTCCTTGCTCCATGGTGCCCACCGTAGGGTGATGAGTGACACCCTTCCAAGATAACTTGGACTTCCCATTGAGGGATGCATCTTCGGTAGAGCCCATCACTACACTCTTTGTAGAGGTTTGGGTCATCCCAAAAGTACCTATTTACTTCGAATAAGAACCTCTTCCTTTGGTTGTAGTTCAAATTTGGAGGGAGTACTCTTCCAACAATATAGTTGGCATAATCGGCAAACCATGGGGTGATGTGCCTTTCAAGTTGTGTTTGAATGGCCATCAAAATATCGTCGGGAAATGAGTCATTGATCGGCGTTTCTCCTTGTTCATCATGAAAGCGGATCCTTGACAAGTGATCTGCCACTATATTTTCGGCTCCTTTCTTGCCTCTTATCTCCAAGTCGAATTCTTGAAGAAGCAAAATCCACCTCAACAACCTTGGTTTTGCCTCCTTCTTTATCAAGAGATGTCGGATAGCACGGTGATCCGAAAAGACAATCACCTTGGATCCAAGTAAATAGGAACGAAATTTGTCCAAAGCATAGACTATGGCAAGAAGCTCTTTCTCGGTGGTATCATAATTCACTTGGGAGGGGTCAAGAGTCTTGCTTATATAATAGATGGCATGAAGAGCTCTTCCTACCCGTTGGCCAAGAACCGCTCCAACGGCGTAGTTACTAGCATAACACATAATCTCGAACGGTAGTTCCCAATTTAGAGGTTGAATGATCGGTGCCAAGATTAGTGCTTCCTTGATTCTATTAAAGGCTTCAACACACTTATCAGTGAAATGGAATTGGGCATCTTTAAGTAAGAGTTGAGTGAGGGGTTATTTTTGAAAAATCTTTTATGAAACGGCGATAGAAACCCGCGTGACCGAGACAAATTCTTACCCATCTAACATTCACGGGGGGGGAGTTTCTCTATCACCTCAACCTTAGCTTTATCAACCTCGATGTCCTTTTCCGAAATTAAATGACCCAAAACAATTCCTTCATTGACCATGAAGTGACACTTTTCCCAATTTAAAACAAGACTAACATCTTCACATTTTTGCAATACAAGAGAAAGATTATGCAAACATGAGTCAAAGTCCTTTCTATAAACGCTAAAATCATACATAAAAACTTCCATTATGGTCTCTAGGTAGTCGGAGAAGACACTCATCATGCATCTTTGGAAAGTGGCGGGGGCATTACATAAGCCAAAAGGCATCCTTCTATATGCAAAAGTACCATAAGGACATGTGAAGGTGGTCTTATGTTGGTCATCCGGGTGTATAGGGATTTGGAAGAATCCCGAATACCCGTCAAGGTAACAAAAGAATTTGTTGGAGGCTAACCTCTTAAGCATTTGGTCAATGAATGGTAGGGGGAAACGATCCTTTCTTGTTGCGGAATTCAATTTTCGATAGTCAATACACATACACCAACCGGTGATCTTCCTTGTGGTATTAACTCATTCTTTTCATTTGTCACCACCGTGGTACCTCCTCTCTTAGGTACCACTTGAACGGGGCTAATCCACAAAGAGTCCGATATGGGATATATGATTCCCGCATCAAGCAATTTCATAACCTCTCCTTTGACAACTTCTTGCATGTGGGGGTTTAATCTTATTTGAGGTTGAATTGTAAGTCTATGGTCCTCCTCTAGATTAATTTTATGGATGCAAAAGTTGGGACTTATCCCCTTAAGGTCATCTAGACTATAGCCTATAGCCTTCTCATGTTGTTTCAACACATCAAGCAATTTTCCCAATTGATTTTCATCAAGTCTATCATTAACAATCACGGGTTTGGTTTTTGACTCATCAAGGTAAGCATATTTCAAATTTGGGGGAAGGGGTTTTAGAGTAGGGGCTTGTACCTCACTTTCCTCCTTTGAAGATTTATTAAGAATTTGCTCCATCTCCATTAGACATTCCATTCTCATTGCATACTAAACTTGTTCTTCATTCTCATCAACCTCATTACATTCGAATTCCATGGCGGATTCCTCTTGCTCTTGAGCTTGAAAGATGTCTTCTAGGATGGATTGCTCATCTTCTATAGGTTGATATGCTTCCACGAGGATCTTATGTACTAATTCGGATTGTGCATGAGTAAGTTCTTTGTTAGCTAGAGCGGCCTCAAAACGATCTACCTCCAATTCCCAATACATATTTTTAGCCTCACTTGCTTCTAAGGCTTCTAATGCTTGCATGGGATCTTTGAAGAAAGGTATACTTAAGTGGTCCTCTACAAAAAAATCTATAAGGTCCATCTTGCAAAATATCGAACAACTCGAAAATAATTAGAACAACCTTGAGGAGTTTTACTTCCCCAAGGCAAAGAAAGACACAACTAATAACAATATGAGAAAATCTAAATCAAGTTAACACCGTCCCCGACAACGGCGCAATTTTTGGTCGGACTCTCGAGGAGGTTTAGTTTTCGGTACTTGTCGTTAGGAGCACCTAGACCAAAACACAATTTATAACTTCACAAACAACTCTACAATTAGTAAAGAGGCAAGTAAGGTCGAATCCCAAGGGACGGGAATTGAGATGAGATTTTTTATTGCAACTAGTGGTGTCTAAGGGTGTCACAATTTGGGGTTTGAAGTAGAAGATCACTAAACTAAATAGCAATAAAATTAAACAAGCAAGATGAATTGAAAGGGATGTAAACAATTGATAAAAGGCACTAGGGTGTCATGGGGTCATAGGGGATTTATGGGAATTGGTCATACAAACATATTCTCAAATTATAAGCAAGCAATTATTGTTGTGATGGATCGAGTTGGTTTATATCTTACAATCCTAGGAAATTTTGGGTCCCGGAGCCGAATCGATTAGATTGTACAACACCTACAAGTCGACTTAATCTTCCCTACTCAACTATATGCATGGTCTAATGATACTCGAGTTGGTTTATGTCTTACAAGTCTCATTGAAAAGATAGGTGATGGGTAAAAAATGCAAGGATTCATAGGCTTGCATTTCATCAAACATAACATGTGCATAAGTTGAGATCACAACAAGCAAGCAAATAAACTATGAAAACATATTAATTTAAGCATGAATCATCCCCCATGTTGGTTTCCCTAATTACCCATTAACCCTAGCTTAAGGAAACTACTCACTCATTATCAGGGTGAACATGCTAGCAAGGTTGTCAATCATACCAACAAAGTAAAACATGATGAATAAATGAAAGTGATTAACAATAATTAAAAAGGGATTAAGAGAATTATACCTACTAATGATTCCAATAATAAAGCAAAGAATAATAGAAGTACTTGATGATAGATTGGAAGGTTGTCAATCTCCCAATAATAACCCAAATAGTCTTCAATTACACAAAACAAAGGATGAACAAGAGAGAGATTAAGGAAATGAAACTTGTATTAAAAATTGATTAAATGTTGATTACAAGATTAAAGAGAGATTTGATTGATATTAACTACACTAAAGATTGCTAAGAAGAACATGCTCTTCTAATTCGACTAATGGGGTATTTATAGTGGGGATTAGTTACATAAATTAGGGTTTACTAAGGGCTTAAATGACGATTAAGTCCTTGAGAAATCGCCGGTCTCTAGGGAGACTCCGGTCTCGTTTTCGCCGGTCTTAGAAAAATATGCGCATCCTTCCTTGAAGCTTGTAGAAGACGAAATGCCTCTAAGGGAATCCAGGCGTCCAGGGCAAGAGACGGGCGGATTTGGGTGTTTTTGGACGGGCGTCCAGAAGAGGAAGACGAGCGGATTCTGGGCGTTTTGCACGGGCGTCTTGTGGAGGAAAACGCTCGGATTGTGGGTGTTGGACGAGCGACTTGTGGACAATCCGCCCGGATTGTCTTACATCTTCTTTCCTTCTTCTTTTCTTCCGTTTTCTTCATAAAATCCTTGAGGATTTCCTCGGGGATGCAAGGATCTTTTTTCATCATTGCCCATCTACTATAGTATGTACAAAGGCCTTCTAATCTTGTCTTGTCTTTGATGCTTGGTCATTGAATTCAATCAATTTAGCCTCATTTTGCCATGAAAATGCAAGGTTTGCACTCCTTTCCTACCAAGGACACAAAACCTCAAAGAATATGCAAAACAAAGGACTAAAGACAATAAATGACCCAAATATGCACTAAAAAGCATGGGAACAAGGCTAATTCGGGGACTAAATATGCTCTACTTATGGTCACATCATTATTATTATTATTAGTATTATAATAATCCACCGTCCCCACTCCCCTACCTTTCCCCTTTCTTTTCAAAACACAAACACCATCAACAGGAACAACATTCCTGCAACAACGGACCAACACGCCATTTCCTCCGAGCTTAAACCACAGATCCCGTCCCCATTTCTCAACCAAATTCTATAATTTTTGTACCATTCTTCTCCTTATTTCCTCCTTCATCTTTCAAGGTAAGAAAGTCTCGTTTTTGTGATGGTTTCGAATTTCGCCGTCTTATAAAAGTATCGATTTTTGCCTTGAATAATGAGCGTTTAAGGTAACGGTGATAGGTTACTCGACATTATGTCAAGATTTCGTGTTTATATGTTGTAGTTTGTTACTAGTAGTATTAAATTGTGAATCTTTGCATCTTTTTCTGGGACTTTTTTTGAATAATTGAATGTGACGGAATACTATGAGATTTCCAACTTCAATTGCAGAAATTACATGACTTATAGTTACTTGACAGTGTATCTTTTTATGTTTAATATCCGCCCTTTATTGTAAAGATATTCTACTTGCTGGGTGTGCAGCCTAATTTATACCGGAGAAATGATAGGATATTGAAACTTAGAGTGTGTTTTTGGAATGAGTTTGGCAAGTGTAGTTGCATGATGCTGTAATGTCCTACCACAAATTATAATTGTTCAAAGTTAGGGTCCATTCACACAAGTGCTATCTCTCTTATTCTGACTTCTAGATAAGAACTAAGAAGTCATGAATAGTATTCTAAATAAATGGTATTGGTAATTGATATAGAGGCTTGTGAGTCTTGTATGTGGTCGTAATGTTGATGGTTGGCAAGTTGTGAATTGCGTAGTGGTCATTAAGATACTAGTGGAGCAAATGTGATAGGTGAATGGTTGGATGCTTCCGCAATATGGCTTAATGGGGTTGAGAAAGTTGTCTGTCAATTGTTGTAGTAAGTTAGTCATTAGTAAACTTGGATGTTAAATGAAAGTTATGTGATAGGTGAATGACTAGAGTGATGTGATTAATAGTTATAATATCAAAGTTACAAATGCATGTTTAGGAACCGTCTTGTTGAGGTTACGACAGTGCGATTAGAGGTAAAGAAAACATATTAGAGGTATGTGTGTTGAAGGTAAAAGATAGTCCATTGGTTGCATAATAATTGTTATGGTATGAAAATAATGAGTTGAATGAGGTAATGAATTGGTGACTTGGGACATTGTACTTGTGCGATATATGATGTGAATGAGTATGTTAATCTGTGGCGATATCCGAATTCGTTTTTCGAATTGACGCGCGTTGCTGTTTTGCAGGGAACTTTAATTAATCTTGTATTTCAGACCGTGTATTTAGCATTGCTTGACCGAGTATGAGTGCCTACTAGACCGAGTAGACCTCATTCGATCTAGTTAGGAAGCTATAACGTCGAGAAAGTTGGAATTCCCTATGGAAACTCGACCGAGTAGCTCCAACTCGATCGAGTGGAGGCCACTCGATCGAGTACCATACTTACTCGATCGAGTAAGTGCTACAGTACCCAGAAAATAGCGGGTTCATAAACCCTTTATTTTGTTCATTCTTTTTATTCCTTCCTTATTTTCGCAAACCCTAATTCCCAAATCCCTCTCAAACCCTTTGATTCTTGTGATTGTGGTGCTTCAATTTGGTGATTTTCTTACTTGAATTCGTTCTTTTTACTTACTAATTGATCAAGGTATGAATGCTCACTCTATTTTGATGTTTTTAATTAGTTAGAATCATATAGGATGTTGAAAAGTGTTGAAAAATCAATTTACATGTGTTAAAACTTGCTTCTAATTGTTGCAATATGATCTAGATGCTTTCCTTTGATGATTATTGTTTATGACTATGCAAAAAAAAAATCGAATCAAATTGAATGAGGATGTGAACCGAAAATTTTAAGGTTTGAGAAATTAAATTGATTTTTTTTTTCTGGTTGTCTATTGTATGTAAGAGAATGAAAATTGGGTAATCTATGCCGTATATATCATGTATAGAGTTGATTTTTGTGATTTTCACTCAAAAATTTGTCAAAGAACTCCGTCTTAAAAGTTCCCCAAACTGAAATTTGTCTCATGTTATTGTGAAATTGGGTTGTACGTGAAGATGTTTTGAAGGTTGGAGTCCTAAAAGTAGTAGTGGTTAAGTTAATTCATGCTAAATATGTCAAAAATTTTACAGCTGTAGAGACCGTCTGATTTCTAAGAATTGAGAATTTTGCTTATAATTTTTGGATTGTTGGTGAAAGTGTGTACTTAGCTATTTCGTTACATGATAATACACGTATGTTCTATGTTGTTTTCTAGTATATGTGTGAGTGTATATTGAAATTTTATGCTGAAACAGATGCCGAGACCTACAGTGGGGACTAGACAGAGTAAGAGGGGTAGGGCTTCTGAGCCCGAAATTGGGGAGGGGAGTGGTCCGGTATTCCCGGCTGTACCCGAATACCCGCCTGTGGTATTTGTGGATTTCACACAAAGAAAAAGGTTTGTGGCTTTACGGACTCGTAAAATGAGACCGACCCGCTGCATTGACACGACCCTTTTGGATGATCTGGGTATTGAGACTGATGTCAGACACATCTATGAGACCTTGGAGTTGACCGAACTATATCGCCTACGAAAGCATTCGTATGCCTTTCTGACCCTCGAGTTTATGAGCTCGTTTAAATACGAGCCGGTGGAACAAACTGTGGAGTTCCACCTCATGAACACCAGCTTTGTCTTGACCATGGACTTGTTTGCTTCTCACCTTGGCTTGGCTAGGCCTGCCAAGGGAGCCCTTCATGACATACCGACCGAGTGTGGGGTTTGCAGTCTTATGCTTTGTATCACCGGGAAATCAGCTCCCACTGCTAGTAACATGTTGATCAATGATGTGCAACATGTCACTTTGAAGATCTTTCTTCGTTCTTTGTCGTGTCTCCTCTACGAGAGATCGGATGTGAGTAAGTTGAACTCACATGAGTTAATGCTTCTGATGGCATACCTTAACCCCGAGCGGACTGAGATAGTGACCTTTAGTGCTCCCGCCATAGTGTGTGCCAGTCTAGCTTTAATGGCCTCGTCTGACACTAGGATCCTGAGTTGTGGTGCCATTGCCACACGTTTAGCTGAGAAGCTAACTTCCTTTGAGGCTTCTCCGGCCTACACCCCTTTAGCCACCCCGGTACCTATCTTGGACAAAGCTTACTTCCTCGACCTGAAATGGTTGAGAACCTTGGAGGATGGCAGTTTAGCGTGGAGGGTGTGGGACATGAGTTGGATGAAGATACCAGCTCCTGAGCCCCTCCCACCGACATAGCCTTTACCTGCAGAAGTTATATCTGCCGATTCTGACGAGGAGAAGGAGGAGGATGCGCGTCCTACGAGGCAGACATATTTCATCGACCCGGAGATCCTCCGAGTCATGCCTGAGCCGAGGAAGGGGGAGAACGTGAGGGCTAAGGAGGATCGACCTAGAATGGGGAGAGGGCCACGCCGAGTGCGAGAAATAGTGGTTGAGACTCAGCCACAGCAGCCGGTACCACCACAATATCCGTTTCCTGGTTACCCTTCTTTTGATACCCCGGAGATGCGTGAGAGCTACCTTGTCGAGAGAGTGTCCTCTACCTTGACACTCCGGAACATGAATGAGATGGCATATGTTCAGGGAATTGGGACCTCGGGATCACATCCGGTTTGGTGGAGGGGAGTCGGGGACAGCAGCGGGGTTTTCCACTCTTATGGGGTGGATATGTCTACATGGGGAGCGCCTCAGTTATACCCTTACGGTGGTTTGACCCCTTGGTACGTGAGACCAGATGCTGGAGCCGGTGGTGATGCGGGTCTTGGTGCGCCAGGAGCAGGCACTTCGGGTGGTGGTGGAGATGAGGATGCCGTGATGGACGAGCAGCAGCAGTAGGAGTGATACTCCGTTTCTTTCTGATATGTTTGTAGTTTATGTTGGACATTAGTTTGTTTCGGTTGGTAATTTTTCGTACTTGGTTTGTATCAGTGGCCATAAGGCCGTACTTGCTTATTTGTGAACTTGTTTTACAGGATTTGTGGTCGGGTCATCACCCCGACTCGTAGTTATGTGACTATATACATCGTGTTTATATTTAAGGGCAATTCTTGACCTGTAGCAACTCGATCGAGTGCCCCTCACTCGATCGAGTAGATGTAGGCGTGTCTATTGGAGGGGTATTCTGATCTCGGGCTACTCGATCGAGTAGCTAAGATACTCGATCGAGTAGGGCCAGCTCGATCTAGTGCCTGACCAACTAGATCGAGTGTCACTATTACAGGCACTTTTCCAGATTTAAATTGTTTCAATGCTCATATTTTTGGATGTTTTGATATTAGTCATGGTTGTTGATGGTTAGTAACATGTTTTCGCCTCATTATTAGTCATGTTTAGACTTGTGCTTGAGTTATAAGTGAAATTTGTGAGATATAGGTGTGACGGGATAATGACACACATTGTTGCGGGAACTTGGCATGCAAGTGATGTTGTTTAAGTTTATTTTTGTATATGTACATATCTTTACCTTGTGAGTAGTGGTTATGTGGCGTCAGGTGTCATGGTTGTATAATATCAAGTGTTGAGATACAGTTAGTTTACCACAATAATATATATATATATATATATATATATATGTATATATATGTATATATATGTATATATATATATATATATATATATATATATATATATTCATCCATCCGTGAACTAGTATGTAATTTCAATAGTTTACGTTTGTATGGGTTGTGGTCACGTAATGTCCGTTAGTAAGGTGTCGTGTATATATGAATTGATATTAGTCGTAGTTAATGAGTAATATTGATAAGATGCAATATGTGTCGGGTTAAGGGACAGAGAAGTCGTTTGATGGTGAACTTCGGGGACGAAGTTCCTTTTTAGAGGGGAAGAGTAATGTCGCAAAGGGAAAATGCTGTAATTATAACAGTTTTGCAGTATGATTGTGATGTTCATAGTATCTCTGTTACATTTAAAGTATGAGTTCATAATTGTTTTAATAGTTTTATTGTGGGAATTGTATAATAGAGTGAGAGTGAATAATGGTTGAACGAGATGACATGTCGTTATACCTTATTTTTCAGTAATCATTTGTTATGTTATCATGAGAATATGATGTCATGAGCAGTAGCGGGGTTGTCATCAGTGGTTTTGCGTTGTGCGGCTATGAATTATACATTGCTGTGAATCTGGGATAGGACCGTTATGTTGCATGTTTTGTGTTGGAAATTGTTGTCCAGTGAAAGTATAGTCTCGTAGTTACGTTAATGCGTGTCTGAATAGTTCGATGTAGTAGTATAAACGATAGTCGAGTTGGTGCATGTTGTGTGTTCGGTAATTTAAGTAGTGGTTCTTCGAGGCTTGAGTGTGTGGTGTGTGTTAGGCAATTGAGTATGATGATGTTTGATGGACATACGAAGTGAGATAATACTTCTAGAGAGTTGTTGACCTGTGTCGGGTAAACGGTGGTGTCGACCTTGGTTTCTTGTCGTGTGGTTTGGGGGAGGATGAGACGAACTTCGAGGACGAAGTTCTTTTTAAGGGGGGAAGACTATAATACCCGTCCTTTTAGGGACCCGTTGACCGACCTTAGGGGCATGTGATAGCCTTTGGGAATTCGTTCAAGAGATGCCTCGTATCGTGATAGGCCTTGGGATAAGTGGTACTCGATCTAGTCGAGGCTACTCGATCGAGTAGCTTGGGTACTCGATCGAGTAGGGGCCACTCGATCGAGTAGGTTGGTTACTCGATCGAGTAGCGTCTTTACAGCGAGGGTTTATAATCGTGTTTTGATAGAATCACAAATCATTTCCGCCTCCTTCCTTCAGACCTAGATGTCGCCTTACCTCATTTCCTTCGCCATAATTCCTTCCATGAGAGCCTTTGAGGATGCTTGTGCATTGAAGATAGGGTGCTTGAGTCGGGTAGCGGTCTTGACGCCGATATGCGATGCGTAGGTATGTCATCATCATCATCTTTGTCATTGTTGTTCCTTGTAGGGTTGTGGTGATAGTAATAGGCTTGTGTACTGTTTGTATAGGGGTTTTGCTTGCTTGGTCGATGTCATATGATTGAACAAGGAATCGTTGCGGTTGGCTAAAGGTAGGTTCGCCTACTCAGTTTCTGTTAGTTGTTTAGTGTGTCGGTAGTTGTGTTGATTGTAGGGTCAGTGTGGTTGATTGATTATGGTAATCGGTTGGTGTTGTGTTGTTTTGTTTGTTGTTGTTGTGGTGCAGCTGATTGTGAATGATTGTCTATGGTTCTCGAGGTGCGTCCTCGGCTGAGTGGAGTCACTTGCGAGAGTGGCTTCACGCCCTAGTTTCGCCCTCCGTGGAACCCGCCACGGGAAGGGATGTGCACATTAATGGGATAGGGTTATCGCTCAGTATGATGAGCGGGGCTTAGGTGGGAACGGCTGCGGTCCCCCACTGGCAGGGCTGTTCTAGTGGACAGTCGGTGACGGTGATTGATCGGAGATATGGTGTGTCTGTGTTTTGTGTACTTGTGTAGTGTCTGTGGTTGTTGATGTGTTGCCTCAGTTGCTGACCTTGTGTGGTTTGTCTTTGTTTTTTCTGTTGTGTTTGCCATGATCCCTTATGGTGAGTAGTCGGTCTTTCAGGTGAGGTCTTGGATGATAGCTGGAGTCTTGGCAGGGATGGGTCTTTCGCAGGTTACGTCAAAGATAGTTCACATAAGAATGTTGAGTTGTATCTTTTGTTTTAGTAGTTTGGTTAGATCACTTGTGATAATTGTAAATGTTCTTTTATTGACTTTTCATTATTACTTTCCTCGGGTTACCGAGATGGTAACGCCTTTATATGCTAGGGAAGGTCTTGTTAAGGTTCCTTGGTATATGGGGGTGTCACAAATTCGGTTAAAGAATTGTTAGCAAATGATCTGTTCAGTAGTCTATGTTCATCTATATCAATTCACGACACCATTAAAAGTCTATAACCACATCCAACTTAGAAATCTTGCCGTCTTAACCACCAAAAAATGTCACCGTCGCGCCAACGCACCTGACATCACTGGTCATACAAGACAATGTCGGAGCATCGTCACCAACCACCATAGAACACCGCTAAAACCGCATGTGGTTTCCTGTTCAACCACATCGAAGCTCCGCAAGTGTCTACCCTCGCCGTCGATCTGTCAACCACTAGCCACCCGAACTCTGACACCACCAATGGACTCATATTCCACCGGCAAGAACATTTATTTACTTAAAACCTTCCAACTAGTTCATTTTTACTCGGATTTTTTCGAAATTCTAATTTGGTTGTAGTAGATCTAGTATTAAAATCACAAAGATTTTTAAAAAATGAAAAATAATTGAGATCTCAAACACCAATATAACTCAATGAAGATCACGTGGTCGACGAAGGTGGTTGCCGGAATTGAGCTCCGGCGCCGGCGTCACTTTATTGGTGCCACTTTATGGACGAGAAACAGGTTGCCAGTAATAAGGAAGTGGAGATGTGTAAGGGGTAGGAGTTGCCAGTTGGATTCACTACTACAAAATGAAGCTATGGCAACACTAGGAATTTGTTGCTTATTCCCTTGAAAATGTTACATTAAGGTTTAAGCAACATTTTAGCGAGTGTTGCTTAAAGTCATGTTGCCTTAGCCAATTGCAACATTTTGAGCAACACTTTTCAGTCAAATGCAACATTAAACAAAAGTGTTGCAACTATTAAATGTATGCAACATATTTTTTAAGAAGCAAATGCAACACTATAATGTAAAAGATGCAACACTACAACGCAAAAAATGCAACACTATTTTCACCTTATTTCAATTTTGGCAACACAATTACCTACATATATGCAACACTCTTTATTCCCTCCATAGACTTAAATGCATCACTTTTTTCTATCAAATGCAACACTTTATGTGCTACAACAAATAATCCGTATTCAAATTGGTGTCATTTTTAACGTGTACAACAAAAACTAATGTTTTTAAACATTGAAATGGTTTGCTTGAAAGAGCATATCATTGAAGAGTTCAAAATTGACATATATCCGTTATTACATCGCCAAACTAGTAATTAATCCTAGTACATACAATCCAAAAATATTTCTAGGTAATAGTTCATTCTTATATGACCAAGTACAAAATATAAATAAGTGAGTTCATTGTGCAACTTTTGTTATCAATGCGATCTTCCTCCAAAATCCATATTCTCTCATACATGAAACCCAACCTGTGACAATAAACAATTTCTAAATCAGTTCAAAGAGAAAATATCCTAAAATCTTTAAACACTTACTAACAAAAACCATACAAATTGTAGAGCATACACAAACTCGCTATATTAGAACTTAAAGATGGCATTGATTGGTCACAACAGAGCTTCAAAGGCTGTCACAACTAATGCAATACTGAACATTCATTTCTTGAAATCTCAACAGAATTAGGCCAAATTCAAATGCTCATATATGGAGTTCTACATGGTAAAAAAATATGTTCTATATATGTAAAAAATCTTGAGAATGTCATCTTTCTCATGGGCTTATAATGGTCAAGTTTCACCGAGTAGATTTTGCCCAACAAGCCTTCAAAGACTGATATGATTTCATATCTCAGTTGCGACAAGCCAGACTTATCTGCACTAAAATGTTCATAGCTCCCAAACTAGGCAACATTTTGGGTTAATTCTTTTTAGAGGTGATACCTAACTCAAGTAGATTTCATTTGACGTATGGCTTAGACATTGGTTCAACTTTACCAGATAGATATGAAGCCTCAAAGTTTCTTCTGGAACATGGCAGAAATGCTGAAACTTCAGTACTGACCTGTCAGTACTCTCAAGATTTGCACAAGTTTTCCCGATGATGCTTGCTAGAGGTGAAAGCTAACATCCGTAGCTTCGAATGGTATAGGTTGGGCATGCTAATTCCAAGGGATCAGAGAGTTATGAGGGCTGAAATTCGACACAGAAACTGAAAGTGCTGCTGAGTAAAATGCATTAGTTCCGTTTTGAACAAGGAACGTTCAAGGGTATTTTTGGCCATTCATATGCTATGTAAAACTCGTCCACCCAATGTCCCTTGGTCCTATAATGATGCTTGGATGAGGAAATAATATTAGCATCAAGAATAAAGCATGTGGCAGCAGAAAAACCAAGCCAAATGCAAGGACAAACTTATCTGCATAAAAACTCATCCACTCAAGTACTCTATCTGCTCGTGACAAGAAATGGATTGAGGAGCTTAATGTTTAATTTATTTTGACAATTTTGTACTTAGTAGGATTCGGAAAAGATTCATTATAGAGAAAGAACTCAAGTACTCTATCTGCTTGTGCTACATTTTAACTTCTTCTCAGAAATGATACAAGGATCATAAAATCATACAAACACCAAATGAGAATAAAATAAAGGAAAGGAGCAGTAAACCATACCTTTTAAGAGAAGTATTTTGCAGCAACATCAAAAGGTAGCTTGTCGAGTAACTTTCGCAAAACTTGTTCAGTCATACTATCCCTTTCTTTCTGAAGTTATCTTTGCATATTTTCCCTTTCCTTCTCGATTTCTCTTTGAATATTTTCTAACACCATCTTCTTCTTTATATGATCTTCATCCAACTCTTTTCGCATGTCATCAACTATATTTGCTTTCACCGACTCTAATATTTCTCCAGGAACAATATAAGACATTGTCGCACCATCCACCTTGTTTAACTTTTTATTACAAACACCCCTGCCATATAATCGACGGCGTCCATACTTTTCCTTACCCATGACACCCATGAAGGCATCTGAAGGACCACTTCCGTCGTCCGGAACTACATAATTTTTCATGTTTTCCTGCAATTAGAATTTAACAAGTCAATAGTAACTTAAAATACAAATGGGTATGAATGTAACATAAATAGTATTGGCTTACAATCTTTTTTTCAGTATCCTCAAAAGACTCCGCATATTTCTTTCCGTCATTTCTTTTCCGAGTACGCTCAAACAATTTTGCAAGACAACGGGGTTCCTTATTTGGATCCTCATTTTTCTGCACATATGTAATATCAATCAAAACCTTGAACAATTTTATCAGTTTAATGGATTAAAGATTATTGACAAAGAATTTCACCATTTCCTCTCGTATTACAGCAAAGCTTTTTGGACCAGCTGTGTGCATATTTTTTACGACCATACGACGATCCCTATTGCGAGAGCAACGAATCTGCACATTACAAAAATATAACTTCGTTAACTAGGAAAAAAAAGAGATAATATATTTGTCATAATATAAAGGACTAATTTTTTTTTCAAACAAGACCTTCTCAGATTTCTTTTTCCACTTGGCAAGTAGTTTTATGAAGTCCTCATCAGGAACTGTTTTGGATCTGTGAAGCCACCTACTCTTGTCGTCCTTAAAAGCGTAGTAATGTTTTCTCTTGAAACGACATTTATGGATTCTCCATGTATCTCTAATAGTTTTTATCACCCAATCCTTACCTTCTTCGGGTACTGCGTACTTCAGCTAGATAATTGAGCAAAACATTAGAATATATACCATCAGCCCATGTTCAGAACAAAATATATGACATAACTAAAAACAATTGCAACAAGAATAATTTCATAGATGTAGATACCAACAGATATTGCCACCTTTTTTCTTTAGGAACCTTTCTCCAAGAGTCAAAGATTAACAGTACAAAGCTATAGTCACGTCCTAGTGTCCCCAAGAAACGAGAAAACTCACCTACAATATCTGAGTCCTCAGTGATTGGACCAATAGGCTGCCCAATCTCGTTTAAGATTATTGCTTTGCGTTTCTCTGATGACCGCGTGTGTATATTGTGTAACTTTGTTGGACCTCTTATTTTTTCTTGCAAAATAGCTAATTACAAGTGAAAATAAGTATAATAATGCAATATATTAGAAAGAAAAATTTGATTCAAAAGCAAATGAGTTACCATCTAACTCAAGATCTCTACTAGTTAAGTTTATTTGTTCACTTTCCTCGTCGGTATATTCTTCATCAGGGTGTGTTTCAGGCATAGAAAAACTATTCAAATCTTCATCCTTACTATCACGTGACTTTTCTCCATCAGAATCAGTAGGGATATCTCCAATGATACCAATTTCTCCCTCGTATTGAGTGGCATGACGAGTCTGGAAGTGATCCTTATGTGGAACTTGAACAATATTATGTAAAACTTATTATACTGCTGCTAAGACAATTGAAAATAAAATCTAAAATACAATGTGTGTATAGTAAAATCAGGTACATACCTTCTGATCCGAGTAAGATATCATCTTCATTGACATGACTATCAACATCAATATTTAGCTGTTTTGAGGTAGTACTCATGTTCGGGGTGCTATATGTTACATTATTTGATTTACTAAGATGGTCAGTGATTAGCTCATTTTCTCCTTGTGACCGTTTCTTCTGCAAGATCAAGTCCACCATAATCATCTTCCCATCCTTTTTTGATCTTGATTCACTTTCAGGAATTGACACTTTGTCTAAGTGTGTCTCCAGTTCAGGCTCATGTCGTATATTTTTGGATACATCTTGATGGTTCATTCCTAGTCCCAAATCTAATTCTTGTCTGGATAAGTTATTGTATTTCTTCAGTGTTCTTGGTGTAATAAATCGCACATGTCGTCGACCACCAGATTGTGGAACCTGTATGTGTATATGCAAAACCAAGTTAACATTTGATATTATCTGTGAACCATAACAGTAGCAAATACATTCAAAAACTGAAATTGTAAGAGAAAAACAAGAACATAACCTTTATGGGAAGTTTATAATTTAAAGAGTCATTTTCTTCGTAACTTCCAGTAGCATTATCAGGAATATAATCTTCATCTCTCTCATTTGTACTTCTTGCATTACCCCTTTCTTTCCTTTTCTTGCCCTGACTACTCCCCACTAAACTTGAGAACGAATTGGCAATATTAACTAACCCACACTCTTTCAGTCTAGCATTATTATGGTCGATCCTACTCTTTCGGATTCTCTCATAATCGTTCAATCCATCAGCTTTTTCCATTTCAATCCTGTAAATAAAAGAAACTAGGGAACAATATATATCACAAATATACAAGAAGGAATGAAATTTATCAAGATAAAATTTTATAACTAATCAAATATATAAATTAGTCTTAAAAATGAATCCTACAACATGAACACATCAAAGTTTTAGAATAACACAACTAAAATAAGAGTAAAATATTTCAAACAAAGAAAAATCAAATATAAGTTAACACGAAATCAAAATAATACTACGCATCATTCATCTCTATTGTGTTCTTCATCTGCTTCCATCCAATCCCATAATGTATCATCACGATCAGAGATATCATCATCATAAAAGTTATTAGTGTGTGTCAACACCGTATTTGCATCAGCAAAGGCAGGGTCAATGTCTTTCCTAGACAATACGATATCATCATCGACGGTTACAGGCACTGAATGCATAGATTCATTCTGTTCACTCAAATGTGATACAGGTCCAGCATTTTCACTGTCAAAATCATAGACATCTCTTGGAACTCTAGTCATTATATAATGAAGCCCATCTATAATAGGATCTGCCACATAAAATACCTGATTCACTTGGGATGGCATGACAAAAAGATCATCGACCGAACAAAATTTGTTCACATTTACACAGATCATGCCATATTCATCTTTCTCGACATGGTACCACTCACAGCGAAACTAAACCACACTAAATTGTGACCAATAATTGAGCTCAATTATTTCTATAATCTCACCGTAATAGGTTACCTCGCCATCAATAGGATTTTGGTCTTTAGAACTAGAAAAACTAGAAGTTAAAGCTGATAGAGTTACACCACTATTTTCTGTCTTGCAACGAGCATCCCGAGTTTTAGTGTAAAACTCATAACCATTGGCGTAATATCCTTTATACCGCTTGGTTGTAAGACTAGGCCCTTTTGCGAGCCAAAATATTTTTTCAGGCACAACTTCATTAACTGCTTTTTCTTTCAACCAGTTGGCAAGTCATGGCTATGGTTTTGAGCACGTTTCCATCTGCTTTTCTTTCGCTCAGAGTTCACAAAGTTTCGTGTTCTCTGGGGAACAATTATAAACACAACATTAACGGTTAAAAAAACATGTTTTTTCAATTTTTTATTTAATTCACTAACAACATTGATAAAAGTTACTTACTTTATATATTGATCCACCTCATTACTGTCTGTATTAAAAAGGGCATAACGATGTGCTTGTTCACAGACCTTTGGATTTAATGTAAACAACTTTCCAACTCTCTGCCTTTTCCCTCCCAAAGGATGACCAACATTAGAAAAGAAAGCTGTGTCTAAATCTTTAACATCATTAGCTGAAAAATCACTACTGCCTTTTGTCCCCACTCCTTCATTCATGTATCGAGAGCAGAAGTTCATACATTCCTCAATTAAATACCCTACTGCAATAGATCCTTCAGGACGACCTTTATTTCGTACATAAGATTTCAACTTGCATAAATATCTTTCAATGAAAAACATCCCTCTTCCATGCACAGGACCCCCAAGCCTAATTTCCTCCACTAAATGAATTGGCATATACACCATTATGTTAAAGAAGTTTGGCAGAAATTTTTTTTCAAGCTCACACAATATTTCAACAATTTCAGTTTGCAGTAGTCAAGGTCTTTAGGTGTAAAAACCTTACTATACAATTTTCGAAAGAAATTGCCCAGTCTAATCAAAGGAATGGACACATGTTTTGGAAGGGTTCTCTGCACAGCAACTTGTAATAAATTGTGCAGGATGATATGAGCATCGTGGCTCTTATATCCGGACACTTTGTTTTGCACGCAGTTTACACACCGTGAAATATTAGATGCAAAACCATAAGACAATTTCGCTGATTTCAATGCACGACAGAAAATATCTTTTTCTTTTGGAGACATAGAGTAACAAGCTTTTTGGAAAATAACCTTCTTTTTATCATGTGAAAGTTGAGGATGCAAGTCTTCTTTAATTCCCATATCTAAAATGTCAAAGCGAGCATTTGCATGATCTTTACTCTTTTCAACAATATCAAGTAAAGTTCCTAGCACATTGTCAAATACATTTTTTTCAATATGCATTACATCAAGATTATGTCGACACACATTATGTCTCCAGTATGGCAAATCAAAAAATATGGACTTTTTCTTCCAAGGGAAATCATTGTTTTTTGGTTTCTTTTGTTTTTTTCCGAAAGAGTTCACAAAACCCACTACAAGAAAAACTGTTTTGGGCGTCAAAACATTTCGTCGCCCAAAGTGCTGTTTTCGTCGCCCATACGCTTGTGCAACGAAAATTATTTCGTCGTGGCTTCGTCGCCCAAGGCTCGACGCCCTTTCCCACATGTGCAACGACAATGGATTTCATTGCCCATTGTAAACTTTGTGCAACGACTTAGTATTGTCGCTCAATATATATTTTGTGCAACGAACTATGCTTGTTGCCAATGAGGCCACTATTGGCGTCGAATTATTTTGTCGCCCTTAATCATTTTTCTGCAACAAAATGATAAATCGTTGTTGAAAGAGAGAATAATGCGCATCAACATTTTCGTCACCCATGTATTGTTGGCTTTGGCAGCAATAATTATTTTCATTCCTACCTCTCCGATTTTAATCACATAAAAAATGCAGTACACAATTTCTATCCACGACTCTTAATCGTTCACGTTTTCTTTCGAGCACTAGTAATTAAATTCATTTTGGTAAAAAGGAAGAGTTTCTTGGATAGAAATCTTGGATAGAAATATAACATTAATAAATATAAGCGTCATATATACAAATATGATCCACTTAAAGAAAAAAACTGATGTGTTAAAAATGAACCCTCGAGAAGTTCCATAAATTTACATTGATACAATAGTCTTCAACAAAATAGGATCTCGATGCTTGGGTACTGGGTAGTAAGCAAAAAAAGAAGCTCCAAATATGTCGATGCAGCCTCCAAATCACATTTGTCTAAACAACATCTGAAAGAAAACATAATTAGACATATTTCAATTTTTTCCACGGCATTATCTAAATCTAATTAATTTGGGAAAAACGCGAATCTTGTCTGGTTCCAGTAATACTAGTGATCTCACCAACTACATAATCAACATAGTCAGTATATACTACTCGGAAATTTATAAGATTGATAAATGCCTTATACACCATACAATAGGTCTTGGTATAGACGGGTGGGGCGAATAGTCGGGTAAAGACCTCTAATAAAATGGGTAGGGGGACAAGGTGGGGCGCCCCCATGTGCTTCCCACTTTATGGCAAATGGGTTATTTGTGAGGGGAAATGGTATCCGTCTATACGTATAAACGGATGGGGCGAATAGACGGATAAAGACCTCTAATAAAATGGGTAGGGAGGACAAGGTGGGGCGCCCCCATGTGCTTCCCACTCTATGGCAAATGGGTTATTTGTGAGGGGAAATGATATCCGTCTATATGTATAGACAGATAGTGCCCGTCTATAATGAGAATTTGTGTACACCATATTGTAAAACGTAATTACAAATATTTCATCATCTACAAAGAGGAATTAATTACACACAACAGGCCTAATCATGATTCTCGATTCTCGACAACTATACAAAACATCATTGTATACCTATCTACAGAGAGGATAAATATGTACCTCTAATGTGAAGGCGTTGTGAATTATTGAAAGAGCGAGACAGCCGATCTCAAACGTATTGAAAATAAGATCCATTTGTATACCCATTGTCCAAGCTACTAGCACACATGCAATGAGAAAAGGGACATACTCCAAAATCAAGATCCATTTGTATACCTGACACGCCTAAAACGTCGCTATTTAAGACGTCAAATTAACAATTTATATACCAAAATACGTACTAATTAATACTAATTCTAAACTAGTAAAATAGCAAGCAAAGGGATCGAACCCAAGAGAAGGGGGGTTTTGCAATGGTGAATTTAAAAGAGCAACTAGAACAATTGTGACAAATTAACAACAAGTATGTAAAAAGGGGGGGTTTTGGTATGTTTTCAAAAGTAACAAAAACAAAGCACAATTCAAACAAGAGTAAGCAACAAGTAATTGAACAAGCAAGTTTTGAGATGGAAATTTATCAAATTTGAGAGAGACTTAATCCGACTCAATAAAGTGAGACACTTTAGTTAATAAAACCACAAAATCAATCCTTTAATTATATATTATCACCCTATTGTGAAGATAAATCTTTTAAATCTCCTTAATAATGGTCAAATGACAAGGAAATCACACTTAATCAAATAACCCAACTTATCAATTCTACCAAGTAGAAATCACATACATTGGTCAAATTAACAAGAAGATATGAGCACAAGAGATTCAATAGGGGTAATTAGACACAATGAAATCACGATTAATGCCAAATTACAAGTTAATCCTTTACTTGCTAATTAAGCCAAGAAGAAATCACATTCATTAGCATAATAACAAGGTGTTCCAAAGATGAGATTACAAGGAAATCACACTTAATAATCCAACAACAATAAATTAAGGAACTTGATTAATTAAGCAACAAGGAAATCACACTTAATTACTCAATATAAACAAGGATTCCAAAATTTAAACAATAAACACAAAGGATTAACAATGATAATGAAAATGAAGGAAAAATTAAAGAGTCTACAACCAAAGATTACACCTTTGAGCCGGATTAAGAGAGGGAGATTAGTTCTCCATGCTAGATCTAAACCCAATAACAAAGATGAATAATTCCCCAAAATTACAACTTGATTAATTAAAGTAGCATAAGACCATGCCCAAGCAAGGTCATCAACTGGGTCGTGACCTTGTTGGGTCATGCTAATGACGGTAATTAAGGAGTATTAAGGTGGTAATTTGGTGACCTTGAATAACTCAGGGTCAATTGGTGACCTTGAGTTGAGTTGGTGACCTTGTTGGTGACCCGGTAGGTGGCGCTCTCCCATTGGCTGGAAACAAAAAAAAAAAGTACAACCGTCAAAACAAAGGGAAGGTGACCTTTGGCTGAGTATGGTGACCCGGTAGGTGGCAGTCTCTCATTGGTTGGAAAGTGGAAAATAATTGGGTTGCTGACCTAGGTCGTGACTTTCTGCTTGGGAGGATAAAAGTGGGTCGAGATAATTAAGGTGTGGTTAAGAGGAAAAATATTGGTGACCTGATTATCTCGACCTTCTGCTTGGGGATGGTCTAAGATGGTATGAGAGATGTGTGAAAACCTAATGTAATCACCTCTTTATAGCCTAAACCTAATTGGGAGTAATGGGCCTCAAATAACAAAGCTAATGCAGCTTGGCGAAAACAGAACAGCAAGAAAATAGCACCATGCGAGTTTTGGGACTGAGAAAACCGCACCGTGCGGTTTTTGGCCTGGACAGCACTTTTTCGAAAGGTCATATCTCCCTCGTTACTTGGCCAAATGAGGCGTGTGACTTATCGTTGAAAAGCTAAAAACATAAGCTTTCACTTCCACTTGGCCTTGCATCGATACGAGCTCTAGAACTCAAGATATACCCATTTGAAGTCGATCCATATGCAAACAACACTTCAAATCTTCAATTGCTTCATCCTTTCACTTGTTCATGTCTTACCTAGTCTTCCTTCTTGCTTGTAGATATTTTGTACCATGGTAGACTTCAAGACATGCCTTTGCTTCCGATCATTGCTCAAAACTCCATTACTAACCCGGCATTAAGAATATTGTAAATGTGACGTAAATCATGTGAAATTACGTCCCAATGCCACTTTATTATGTATAAAATAAGCTAAATAGATAGTAGAAATACGAGCCTATCAATATCCTTGGAATTTTCTATAGGACATCATACCTTTGCATTTAACCAGACAGTAACAAGAGTTATCAACCGATAGTAAAAAAATGGCAGGTTAAAACTATAAAACTAATTCATACCGTTGGGGAAGACGACTTCGAACGTTACTGAGCTTTAAATTAATGGCCCCAAATGTTGAACGCTGAAATACAAGAGCACCAAGGGTTGATTGTGCATGAGAAATAACTGAATCCATCTGCATTAACAACGGCCACAAAATCAAGGTGAGCAAGCAAACAGAAAATATAGGCTTGAGATGTAATCTCAATGTCGTATCAGCCTTTGTAAATTGAGAAGCAATATTTCTCACAAGTTACATCTAGCAACACAAGCAAATCATTTCTCACAATTTACCCACTAATACTGTTTGGTGGGCTCTTTCAAGAATACAAGTCACATATCCAGTTGGCTGGCAAGTTCAGCATTAAGGCTATATTGAGAGAGACCACACATATGGAAACTAACAAAGACAAATTAGTAAAAAAAACTTGGTCCCCGGTTTTCATGTGTGGTATAAAGGTTTAACTAATACTCCCTCCGTCCCGGTCAATTGTTATCCTTTTGTTTTGACACAAAAACCAAGGAATGGGGAAAAGGCCAATAACTAAATGACAAGTGGAACAAATTGAATGAGAATGATCAAATTACTCATCAAGTTCATTCTTAAAATAGAAAAGACAACAAATGACTGAGACACCCTAAAATGAAAAAGGACAACAAATGACCGGGACAGAGGGAGTATCAAATTCGTAACAAATTCCAATATCCAGTTGCTCTTTACATCACATGCTTATGAAAACAGAGGAATACCTTCTTATGAGAAAACATAAACTGCAATAATACAAAATTTACAATATGATCAATCTCATTAATGAAGTATAACGAAGTTGAAAGGTGAAACTCCTTAACCTGGAACGACCTAAACAACATAATACACCAAATTTCGATGATAATTCAAAAAAAAAAAAAAACCAAATTTCAGTAAAAAAATTGATAACTAAAAAAAAATCATGAACTTTTATGTAAGAATATCATCTATCAAACACCTAATTAATAGTAAATAAAAAATATAGGACTTGTACCAGCCAGAATGCAAAAACATCAACAATGACATCAAAACAAGCCGAAGATAAAGGATAGATCTTTGAGATTGGAAACTAATCTACAATTCAAATCAATCATATAAGACTAGAAGATAATATTAACAGAATATATAAATATTAACCTACTAGTATAGGTTTACATTTCGCTAAAATTGAGGCCTCAAAATGGACTGAAAGTATGATGCCAGTGTACTCACTGGTGAAACTACTGCTGCAGCATTGCATTCTGAAAAGGCAGCATTACACTTTGCTGACAACATAAGAAAAAGGCGTGAGAATGACATGCTGGCAAATGGTGTGCTGGCAGGAGGATCTTCTGGAAGCAAGGGAAATGACGTCATTCCAATCATTGAGCATGTGAGGGATTACACCATCATGTGCAGCAGTAACCACCTCAAGGATAAGGACAAAAAGAAAGGAATCAACCCGTTGAAGCACAATTAAGAGATCATTATGAATCATTATCCTAGTCATTACTTTTAAGCATCCTAAGCTCATCACTATATATAGAGCATCTTAATGTATGGAAGAGGCATCACAAAATCAATGAAATTAACCTTTCCTCTGAAATTCTATTGCTATATTTTATTTATTTTTCTAGCTAATTCCCAAGTGAATCCTTCCCTTCACTGCAGAATTGCTAACTTGCGACCTATCAATTTCTCCTAAATTGAACAGTTGCATCATTTGGTTATCAGAGCTTTAAATTCCTTGGCCTGTTTTTTCACTAAATCATTACAAAATTAGAGAAAGAAATCAGAAAAAACCAAAAAATATCCCTTCCTTTGTCCATCTTTACCTTTCAGAAAAAACCAAAAGATTCACTAAACCAAGGAGCGTCAGATACAAAATGGCACCAGGAGAACCAAACGAAGTTCAGCAACTCAAGGCTCAGATTGCAGAAATGGAAGAGCAGCTATCAAACCTATCCACACAGATCCACGAAAAGCTTGGTAATGGCCCTCATCCTAATAATAATTCTGTTATTCGAACCCCTAAGATTAAGTTCCCTATTTTTGATGGTAGTGATGTAGACGGGTGGATATTTAAATGTGAACAATATTTTCTGTGGATACTCTTGATGATATAGCTAAAGTAACTCACGTAGCTATGCATTTAGAGTCTAAAGCTTTAGCATGGCATCAAGGTTTCATTAAGGCTAGAACATCCATTGTACCTCTGGGTTGGGAAGAATATAAACTGGCTGTTAGAGCTAGATTTGGGGATATCTATGAGGATCCTATGTCTGAGCTGCTAGTGCTAAAACAGAAGGGGATTGTACAGGACTACCATGACCAGTTTGATATTCTACTTAGCAGACTAAGCCTTAATCCAAGCTATGCACTGAGTTGTTTCCTGACTGGTTTGGAGGATAATATCTCATTAATGGTGCGTATGCTAAAACCTAAGAGCATCCAAGAAGCCTATGGCTTGGCTAAGTTACAAGAGACCGCTCTCAAGGTGAGGAAAAACAATTCTCATCCACTCACCTCTTTTTCCACAAGAAACACACCTCAAAAAAATTTCACACCCAGATCATCCTCTTCCAACGCACAGACCAACTCAAAACCTCCTTACACATCACCCACCAACAGCCCATTTAACCCATCAAAATTTAAGCCCATTAATTTTGCTGAGATTGAGGCTAAAAAGGCCCAGGGGTTATGCTTTAAGTGTGATGAGAAGTTCACTCCAGGGCATGTTTGTAAGGGAAGAAAGCAATTATATATGCTGGATGAATCTGAAGAGGAAGAAGAAGAGGGTGAAGGCTCACATGAAGGTAATGAGGATGGGGAGATAGCCCAAATATCTACATATGCTCTAGCAGGACAGTCACACTGTCAAACAATGAGAATACCAGGGCAGGTAGGGAAGAAAATCTTGAGCATGCTGGTTGACAGTGGGAGCTCCCACAATTTCCTTGATGTAGGTGTGGCTAGGAAACTGGGACTACCTCTGAAATCTGTGTCAACATTCAATATCTCTGTAGCCAATGGGGGTAAACTCATTTGTTCACACAAGATTCCACAACTCCAATGGAGAATAAGGGATACTCAGTTTGTAGCTGACTTCTTTGCTATACCTCTTGGAGGGTGTGATGCAGTCTTAGGGGTGCAATGGCTTGGCACACTAGGCCCTATTACCTGGGATTTTAAAAATCTCATCATGGAGTTTAATCAAGGAGGCAAAAGAATAGTCCTCAAAGGGACTAGTAAGACAAAAATTAAGGAACCATCTCTAAAATATATGGGACGAGCAGTAGAGGAGAGCTGTCAACTGGCTATTGTGCATCAGCAAGATGACAGTGGAGCACAATTCTTCTCATTGCAGCTTAATACACCCGAGGTGGATGTGGCACCGGAGCTAAGAGCTCTACTGGACCAGTATGAAGATGTCTTTGAAACACCTAAGGGTCTACCTCCCCTTAGACCTGGACACAACCACAAGATTTGTTTGAAAAGTGGTACTGAACCTGTAAAGATCAGGCCCTATAGGTATCCCCTCATTCAAAAGGATATCATAGAGGCAATGACAGAAGAATTGCTAGAGAGTGGGGTTATTAGACACAGTACTAGCCCATATGCTTCCCCTGTAGTCTTGGTGAAAAAGAAAGATGGCACATGGAGGTTGTGTGTAGACTACAGAGAACTCAACAAACAGACCATAAAAGATAAATTTCCTATTCCCTTGATTGAAGAACTACTAGACGAATTACATGGTTCACAGTACTATACTAAGTTTGACCTAAGGTCAGGCTTCCACCAGTTGAGAATGGAGCCAGAGGATGTGTGCAAAACAGCTTTTAGGACCCATCATGGGCACTTTGAGTATTTGATCATGCCTTTTGGCTTGACCAATGCACCTTCCACATTTCAGAGCCTAATGAATAGGGTGTTCAAGCCATATTTAAGGAAATTTTCTTTGGTCTTCTTTGATGATATACTGGTGTATAGTCCCAACATGAAGGAGCACTTGGAACATGTTACCCTAATACTGCAACTAATGAGGGACCATCAACTTTATGCCAAGGCCAGCAAGTGTTGCTTTGGTGCTTTGGAGTTGGAATACTTGGGCCATATCATTTCAAAAGAAGGAGTCTCCACTGAACCCTAAAAAATAGCTGCAGTTAAGGAATGGCCCACACCAAGAAATGTCAAACAACTAAGGGGCTTCCTAGGGCTTACTGGTTACTATAGAAGATTTATAAAAGGGTATGGGGTTATCAGCAAACCACTCACAAATCTACTCAGAAAGAATGCATTCAAATGGGACTCGTCAGCTCAGCACTCGTTTGAAAATCTGAAGGAGGCTCTTACAACCGCACCTGTGCTAGCTTTACCTAACTTTGATATTCCATTTGTGGTGGAAACAGATGCTTCTGGTGAAGGATTGGGAGCAGTACTTATGCAAAATCACCATCCAATTGCATTCATCAGCAAGGCTCTCTCAGTAAAGCATCAAGCACTGTCAATATATGAGAAAGAATTATTAGCCATTATCCATGCAGTGACTAAATGGGGTCAGTATTTGGCTGATAGACACTTTATCATCAAAACAGACCACCAGAGTCTCAAATACCTGCTTGAACAAAGGATAACGAGTCCTCTACAACACAAATGGCTGGCTAAATTGTTGGGTTATGACTATGAGATTACATATAAGAAGGGGAAGGAGAATATAGCTGCTGATGCCTTATCAAGAGTTCACAGTTCAGAGTTATTACAACTGTACATTAGTGCATTGAGCACTGATCTCTACACCCTTGTACAAGAGTCATGGCTTAATGATCCTAATCTACTGGAAATTGTTGATGAACTTAAGAAAAATCCAAGTGCTCACAAACACTATCAATGGATGGGGGATCAGTTAAAAAGGAAGGGGAAGCTGGTTGTTGGCAATTATAAAGGTTTAAAAGAAAAATTGCTTTCAATCATGCATGACTCTTTGCAAGGCGGGCACTCTGGGGTTGAAGGAACATACAAAAGGCTAGCTCAGAAATTCTATTGGAAGGGAAAGAAGAACGATATCCATGCCTATGTTCAGAAGTGCATCACCTGTCAACAGTGCAAGTATGATGCATCTGCTTATCCGGGCAAACTCCAACCTTTGCCATTACCAAACACCATCTGGACATCCATTAGCATGGATTTTATTGAAGGCCTCCCTAAATATATGGGTATGGACTCAATTTTAGTGGTGGTGGATAGATTGAGCAAATCAGCTCATTCCATTCCTCTACAACACCCATATAGTGCCACAGAAGTTGCTCAAGCATTCTTTGACAACATCTACAAGCTCCATGGAATGCCAGAGGCAATAATTTCTGACAGAGATCCAATATTTATGAGCACCTTCTGGCAAGAATTATTCTCTGTTCATGGGGTATCCCTAAATTCATCATCCTCCTATCACCCTCAAACTGATGGGCAGACAGAAGTTCTTAACAGGTGCCTAGAAACATACCTCAGGTGCTTTTGTCATGAGACCCCAACTGACTGGTGCAAATGGTTACCCTCAGCTGAATTTTGGTACAACACTACATATTATAGCTCCATCAGAATGACACCCTATGAAGCTCTATATGGTCATCCACCTCCTTTGCATATTCCTTACTTAACAGGAGATAGCAAGGTGGATACTGTTGACAGAACCTTGGCAGCGAGGGAGGAGGCTCTGGATAGTATAAAAAACAATCTCATGAGGGCCCAAAACAGGATGAGACAACAAGCAGATAAAAAGAGGAGTGACTGGGTATTTGAGGTAGGAGAGTATGTCTATCTTAAGCTCCAACCGTATAGACAAAGCTCTCTGACTGCAAGAAGTAACCAAAAACTGGCAAAGAGGTACTATGGCCCTTATTTAATCCTAGAGAAGATAGGACCCGCAGCCTACAAACTGTCATTACCTCCTGGAGCAAGGGTGCACCACACATTCCATGTCTCCTTGCTCAAGAGATACCATGGCAGTATACCTCCTCAAGTATCCAGTTATGAAGAGGAGCTTGATACTCCTAAAGCTCCTGAAATGATTCTTGCTAGGAAAACCGCAAAGAGAGGAAGGATCAATGTCACCAAGGTGCTAATTAAATGGTCAAACTCAGCAATAGAAGATGCAACATGGGAGTTTCTGTATGACATCAAAAGGAAATATCCAAATTTTGATCCTTGGGGATAAGGATCAATTCAAGGGGAAGGTATTGATGCCACTGTACTCACTGGTGAAACTACTGCTGCAACATTGCATTCTGAAAAGGCAGCATTACACTTTGCTGACAGCATAAGAAAAAGGCGTGAGAATGACATACTGACAAATGGTGTGCTGGCAGGAGGATCTTCTGGAAGCAAGGGAAATGACGTCATTCCAATCATTGAGCATGTGAGGGATTACACCATCATGTGCAGCAGTAACCACCTGAAGGATAAGGACAAAAAGAAAGGAATCAACCCGTTGAAGCACAATTAAGAGATCATTATGAATCATTATCCTAGTCATTACTTTTAAGCATCCTAAGCTCATCACTATATATAGAGCATCTTAATGTATGGAAGAGGCATCACAAAATCAATGAAATTAACCTTTCCTCTGAAATTCTATTGCTATCTTTTATTTATTTTTCTAGCTAATTCCCAAGTGAATCCTTCCCTTCACTGCAGAATTGCTAACTTGCGACCTATCAATTTCTCCTAAATTGAACAGTTGCATCAAAGTAAGATAAAAGATAGAAATTAGGGTTCCGTTGTTAATGTTCTTCGACTCAAATTCATAAGTGAGGCGTACCTTAGGGGATCTGTGTAGAGGGACAACAAAGAAGATGAAGATTTCTACACAAATTGCTTATATCAGTGTGAATGACTTGCATTTTGTGTTTTGATTTTTACAGTATGAATGAATTGAGGGGGTTTTAGTGAAATTTCTAGATTTAGTGGGAAATTAGGGGTTTTCTTGGTTTCAACAAAAATTTCAAGGCAAATGTTTTTGCGCCTACTTTTGCGCCATTTTTTTTTATCTAAAGGCGACGATAGGAGCGGTTTAATGGCAACAATTATCTATTTCGTTGCGTAAAATTAGCAAATGGGCGACAAATATTAATATTTGTTGCACAACATAATATTTGGGCGACATAATATTATTTCGTTGCACAAAAGTTACGCTTTAGCAACAAAATATGGTTTGTTGTCCATGTTTACATTATTGTGCAACGAGTCTAATTTTTGTTGGCCATGTTAATTCGTGTTGTCGCCCAAACTAATTTTTCTTGTAGTGACCAGATACCTCATCTAACACATCACACCCAGTTAAGGGTTTAGGTTGAAGTCTTGAGTCAACCTTACCATTGAATAACCTCTTGTTTCACCGCCATGAATGTTTAATATCTAGAAATCTGCGGCCACCCATGTAGCACATTTTTCTGCTATGTTTTAAATAACATGAATAAGTTTCATGATTACAACTAGGGCACGCAAACTTACCCTTTGTTTTCCATCCCAACAACATTGAATATCCGGGAAAATCACTTATTGTCCAAGCCAATGCAGCATGCAATGTAAATGTTTCGTCCTTAGATTTATCATACGTTTGAACCCCTACAGTCCAAAGATCCTTTAGCTCCTCAACCAGGGGTTACATCGATGTTATTACAGGGACCCTCAGGTCCTGGAATGAGTAATGATAACATAAAATACTCTGGTTTCATAAACATCCATGGTGGCAAATTATAATTGATTTGCACTGTGAGCAACACTCATTGTCCTAAATGGATTAAATCCGTCGGAAGCTAAACCTAACCTCACATTTCTAGGTTTACTAGCAAATGAGGGGTATAGAGAATCAAACTTTTGCCAAGCTAGCCCATCCGCGGGGTGTCGTAAATACCCATCTTTTGGACGTTCATCGGCATGCCAAGTCATAAATTCTGCAGTTTTTGAACACATATATACTCGTTGTAATCTAGGTTTTAGTGGAAAATACCACAAAACCTTTGCTGGAATTTTTCGAGTCTTTTTTTGAGATTGATTTTCTTCACACGGTTTCCATTTAGAGGTATGACATTCAAGACACTCATCAGCTTGCTCATTCTCTTTCCAAAATAGCATACAATCATTAGGACATGCATATATTTTAATATAGTGAAGTCCTAAGTCCTTAACAATGTTTCTGGATTCAGTATAGTTAAGAGGAATCTTCGCCCATGGAACCATTTCCTTCAAAAGTTCTAGAAGATCATTAAATGCGACATTGCTAATTCCATAAAGGGTCTTAAACAAAAGCAATCGTATCAAGAAAGAGAGTTTAGAAAATCTTTTACAGCCAGGGTATAACTCTTGTTTGCCATCCTCGACCAACTTATAAAACTTTCTAACTTCATCATTTAGACCATCTTCTACCCAGTAGATCCCTCAAACCCATTTCTAAATGTGTCATTTAACAATTCATCAGTATTGTCCATAAAACTCACCCCTTCATCTAGTTTTTCAATGAAAGGTTGAGTTTGCAATGGTTCCTCACCATGGAAGATCCACTCATCATAATTTTCAACAAAATCGAGTGCTTTTAGATGATCAAAGACCTCATCTCTCCGTAACCAGTAGCGATTTTTGCATCGCTTACAAGGACATCTAATCCGACCTCCTACAACAACCTTAGAAAATGATGCGTTTAGAAACTCAATGACCCCATTTTCATACTCGGGCAATCGCCTAGGTAAATGCATCCAACTTTTATCTGTCCTCATCACTTTATGGTTGGAATAATATTTGAAATGGGAATAAATTATTTATAAATAATGATAAACTCAACTAAAAACTACTCCTTTATGTGTATCTCAATTAAAAAAATACTCCTTTATGATCAATTAGTCGAATTCTATTATTTGTTTCAATCAAGCTCATACTACAAGCACTTCATTCATTCTGTTTACAGTGAACATAAATAATTTTGACAGGATTAAAATTCATTTGCATCAACCATTATACAAGTCATAATTACAAAATTACAAATTATACAATCAATAGAAGACCGTCTTACAATGTAACACCGTCTTATAGAATTAATTTCACAAAAGAAGACAATCGCACTCAATTATTTATCCAAGGAACTTTGAAATCAAATATCAACTCATATAATTTAACAATTTATAAGAAACAATTAGGCTTCCAACTAAATATCGTAATTCAATGTGAATATCATATATCATACCAATCAACACAACTGAAAACCCAATTCGTTCAAAGACAAATTATAAAGAAGAGTTCTGATAAAAAAAAATTGAATATTACTGAAATTACCTGAGATAAAGCCGATTAGAGACTATGAAGGAATCTTCACCGATCGAATTGAATCAGCGTGCTGTGTATAGAGGAATGATTTGGGAATATTAAACCTAGAATTTGAAGTGATGTGATTGTTTTGATGAGGGTATAATGTGTATGTGACGATTAGTTTAGACTACCGCCAAAACTATGTAGAAGATGAGAGTTTTTATTTTTTTATTTTTTTCATTTGACGACCGCCAAAAAATACCGCCAACATTTCAGGTCAAAAAATGCAACGCTTTAATTTTTTGTTTTTTTTTCTTTTTTTTTTAATTGAAGAAAATACTACATTTATGTAAAAGTGTTGCGGTAGACTATATTATGCAACGTTTTTTAAAAAAGTGTTGCAATCCTACCTATTTTCTCTAAGATGCAACAATTTACAAAAATGTTGCAAGTCAAGTGTTGCTATCGCTTCATTTTGTAGTAGTCATTGTTAATGCCTTAAATGGGATCAAGATCTATTTCAATCAAAGGGCTATTATTGAGTTCGTAAGTTCGCACCGAACTATTAGTTCGTACACGATCCCGATTCTATATGTATATATATATATATATATATATATATATATATATATATATATATATATATATATATATATATCTATATATCTATATATATGTATAGAAGGGTTCTCATAAGTTCCTTATATCATATAAGGCCCTAAGTCTTCATAAAAGCCCTTGGATGAGTGAATTCAATGGATGAGATAAAGAGAGAGGGGCCGTTTTTTAGAGCAAAAAAAAAAAGGAAATGGTGATTGTATGAGAGAGGGTAGACAAACACACTGTTTGTGTACTTGTTGCAGTACCATCCCGCGGACAATAGCAATAAACAAAGCCTCCTAATTCATTTTGCACGCTTCCCTCCTCTTTTCACCATTCAAAACCTCTCAACAAGCAAAACCCATAAAAATCATCCAAAAAACGTGAATAATTCTGCAAATCCATTATAAATCATCAAAAAGAGAAAAGAAATTTCATTCCCACTGTTTAAATACATCATCTTTCCGCATAAATTTCATTCGCTTTGTTGAAGATAAATAATTTGTCATTGTTCATCACAAAAAGACGATCAAAATGACAGCCAGTGTTCGTGAAATCGATCATATGCAGATTGAAGTTGCTGTCGATGGTGAGTTCTGAATGTTGGTAACTTATTTGCTTTCTTATTTGTGTCTTGGTTATTGTTGTATCTTGTTGTTCATGAATATCATTTGTGTCGGTTCTTCGTGTTAATCAAAGTAATCTTTTATTTGGTATCATTGTGCTTTCATGGTGTTCATTAAATTTGTTCTTTCATTTGGTATCATTGTTCTTTCATCGTGTTCATCAAAGCAATCTTTGTTATTTGTGTCTTGCTTATTGTTGTAGCATGTTGTTCATGGCAAAAATGATGGAAATTTAAAAGATTGATGAAGAACGAATTATAACTTCAGTGGGTTTAAGTAAAACTCTAACCCATATATGTATAACTTCAACAATAGAATCTCAATAATCATAAAATTTTATATAGATCGTGTTATAACTCCAGCGGTATTTTGTGTAACTCTTACACAATTTCCTACAGCTTCAGTTAATCGAGTATATAACTCCTGTAATTCTGACCCTAAATTTTGCATAAAAAATATTACTAAACAACCTAATTTGATATAGTTATTCATGTTATAGCTGAAGTTATACATTCATTAATTGAAGTTGTAGGATGTATAATTTCAGCCAAAATTGTGAAACTCCAGTGTTGGGGTTGACCTTCTACATTATATACTTAGAGTTTTACAGTATATGCTTTGAGTTATACATTATGTGCAGTGAGTTATACATTCTATGCGTTGAGTTATATAATATATGCCTAGAGTTATACATTATATACTTGGAGTTATACATTATATGCCTAGAGTTATACATTATATGCCTAGAGTTTTACAGTATATGCTTAGAGTTATACATTCTATGCTTAGAGTTATACATTATATGCTTAGAGTTATACATTCTATGCTTAGAGTTATACATTCTATGCCTAGAGTTATACATTATGTGCAATGAGTTATACATTCTATGCCTAGAGTTATACATTCTATGCTTAGAGTTATACATTATATGCTTAGAGTTATACATTCTATGCCTAGAGTTATACAGTATATGCTTAGAGTTATACATTATCTGCAGTGAGTTAGACATCCTATGTTTGGAGTTATACATTATGTGCAGTGAGTTATACATTCCTTAATCATCTCATGGATGTATGGTTCTACTCAGATGGTCGTAAGGAAGCGGGAAACTGAGTATTGTAAGCATTTGGCAGCGGAGTTTACACCTTGTGTAGGACAACAATGTTTTGAAATCGACGAGGCAGTGCATTTTATAAAATTTATGCACTGGTCTCTGGGTTTGATGTTCGGAAGTATACGACGAAAAAATGGCGCGGCTGTGAAATAAAGTCAAAGTTATTGGTTTGCAACAGAGAGGGATTCACATATGTCCCGAAAAGCGAGGCAGTAATTAAAAAAATGAGACCGGGATTAGGGTAGAAGAAATGCAATGGGGATTAACAACTGCGAAACAGAGGAAATATACAGCCAAGAGGGTAGGGTGTAAAGCACATATCAGGCTATTTATGAAGGATGGAGTATTAGTAATTGACCGATTCCGCATGGGGCATAATCACGAGCTTGTATCTAGTGAGGATCGTCAGTTTCAAAAGATGTCGCGGAACATAGAAGATTTTCACAAGTACTTGATAATGTACAACTCAAGGGTTAGTTTACTATTAATCAAAACTCCAGTAATTGAATGGCAAACAAGACTCGTTGATGTTATACATAAATGTGGAAGTGTTATACATAGTGTGCTCTAAAGTTATACACCGAGATCTTAGAGTTATAACTCTTAGACACTTCTGTATAACTCTTCAGACAAGTTTATGTAAAACTCGAGTAATTAATTGTGAAACTTCTAATTATTTTTTAAAAATCTAGAATTATTTATAACAACCTTAGAGTTATATAGAAATTTTTTAGAGTTATACATAATCGCAATCAAGCTTATACTTTCAGATGTAAGAGTTATAATAAATAATAAGAAGTTGCACAATCCATGAATGGAGTTAGGCATATGTTTTATGAAGTTATATGAAAAGTTGTAAGTGAATTTTGAAATCGTTGATTATCAAGTCTGGCTTGATTAAACAGGAGCATGTCTTCTTTCTTACTTTCTAGCAGTGAAATGAATGTTTCTTGATCCTGAAATGCATGAATTTTTTTTCCAATAAGGTTTTGAAATGATGGCGGAGTAACTATCCACCCAAAAAAAATGTGATCTTACAGAATGAAGCACCTACAGATCTTTATGTGCTAGTACATGGTGTCATGGTGAAATTTACCTTTCAATTTTCAAACACCAAGTCTGTGACATCTAGTTCAGCTGCGTTTTTAATCGCAAGGTCTGTGACATAACAATAGTGCTTACATACGTATTTAACTCTAGCGTTTTAAATTTACAGAGTATTTTTAATTATCTGTTAAAAAGAAAAATATATTATGCTCCGTATATGTTTAAGGATTGTGGTAATCACGCTAACTGTTAATGGACTAATCTTACTAATGAGATTATTATATACAACAGTTTGTACATCTGATTTAATATCTTGTGTTTGTGAGTACTCGAATTTTTGAGCCATTTGTTCTTTTCAAATTTTTAGATAAAGAGTTTACTGTCGAAATGTTACAAACTGAGCTTGATTATTATATGAATGTAGGTGACCCTATTCGCGGTTCATTGTGCTTTCTGCTTTTACTTGTGGGATTTATCTGTATGCATCCCTTTGATTTAAGGACTATAACGAATTTATAAGATGATGAAAGCTAGTCATAAAATTAAATTGCATAAACAATATTGAAAAAGATTAAGAAATAACCTTCGGTCCTAGCTTTTATGGCCTATGAACAATATCGCAATGATATTCTCCTATCAGTTGCACCCAAGATGATATAGGAAATGCCCTTTGATTATGCTAGAATCGATCCAAAAATTAACTGATTAATTAGGTTTTTGTGTTTTTAGATAAGAGGCAAAGAAAAATGAGTTAGAATGAATTAGGTTAGAAAAATCACCACTAATCCCTCTTAAACCGTGTATGAGGTAGATTAGGGTAGATTTTTCTTTCTAATTATTCGGCCCAAATCCCGAAATAGCAAGAAGTATAATCTCCTTATTTTCGGTTATTCCAAAATGTAAAAAATGTGTAAATTGTCATCTAGTGAGGATCGAACCCATGACCTCATGGTTTGAGTACCCTCACTATTACCACTATGACACATTCATATTGTTGATATTAAATATAACCGATTACATTTAATTACGAATTAACAGATTAATTCGTCCAAGCTAACATTACATACATTTAATTAAATATAACTTATTATATTCAATTTAAGAATTGACAGTTAATTCGTCTCAACTAATATTATTTAATCTTCATTAAATAATTGTCTCATCAACACATTGACTAACTGTTTAATCATATAAGGCATCAATGTGATTATATTTCTATAACCACATCTCTCTAACACAATCTATAGGTGTGACCTTTAGGGACCAGTTGATCACCGCCATCTGTATGATAATAACGTCAAACTTTCTAGCAAGTCAACCGTTATTAGGTAATCGTTAATCAACTGATTAAAATACGAAGTATACCCTTGTGAACCTTTAAGAGATTTATTAATGTTATCACACTAATTTGTGGAGGACACAAGCTCCAACAAACTCCCACTTGTCCTCACAAGTGTATGTGCGATAACCGATTCTCATATCCTAAAATTTCTCCCACTCAATGTAAAACAATTTGCAAATCCGGATTCACAAAGGTCGTATTTTACAAGCGATCTGTATCAAGAGTGGTTTCTCCGACTAGAGAGTAACTTAACTGATAAACGAATCAACATTCGAGCATGGCCATGCATTTCAGTTACAACTCCTCGAGTGGCCCTGAGAAATAATTATACCTGATAACTCGAATCCTGCAGATGTAAGCACAGTATGAAATGACCCAGAAAAAAATCTACTTAGCCTCCAGTTACGGCAGACCGTGAGAAAAAAACCAAAGTCACCCAAAAACTGCCTTAATCTCAAGAGACAGTCGAAAGTCAAAAGAATCGACTCTAGGAACACAATGGATGTCCTATCCACGACCTGGCACCGAATGTTTTTAAACATTTAGGACTCCATTACGTTGTCACAAAAAGTTGTCCTACGAGGTATCGTTATATTCTCGCATCTGTGATCGATCAGTCAACCGTTTGAATTATGGCTCGTTGAACCCACCATCAATCGACTGCACAATATAATAGCCGGAGTTATCAGCTCACATTGGCGATTACGGACCAAAAAAAATATAATGTAATTCAGTTCACTTTGTGGCGTTCAATGTCAGTACAATCCACATGAAAAACAAAATATTATATTAATATGGTGAAGTTATAAATAGTATATGAAAAAGATAATGTATCGAATTCATAATCAACTACTATAACTCAGGTACACATTTAATTCTCATGGAAATAACATGCCCTCCATGCTTATCATATTTCAATGGCTCAGTAGTAGAATCTGCTACAACTTTCTATTTGGAACTAATCCAGCTGACCGCAGCACCATTAAGAGTAACAACGAATCTAGACTGAGATTTCTAATCATCTCGATCCATTTGGAAGCTAGCATCTGCGTAACCGGCTGCGCATAGCTTAGTATCTCCTCCATAAGTCAATACCCTATCCTTAGTCCTTCGTAGGTACATGGATTCTGTTGGTACCGACTCGTCATACTCAATGCATATGCCACGTTTGGACGTGTGCATATCATGGCATACATGATTGATCCTATTGCAGATGCATAAGGAACACGACTCATGCGCTCAATCCCTTCAGGCGTCGTGGGTGACTGAGACTTGCTCAACTGCATCCCAGACGTCATTGGAAGGTTCCCCTTCATGGAGTTGGTCATGCTGAACTTCTCAAGAATCTTATCCAAATAAGACTCCTGACTAAGTGATAACGTCCGTCGTGATCTATCTCGGTAGATACGGATTCCCAAAATGCGCTGTGCCTCACCCAGATCTTTCATCTGGAAATGGTTCTTCAACCATTCTTTAACCGAAGATAGGAGAGGAATGTCATTCCCAATCAAGAGTATGTCATCAACATACAATATCAAGAATACAATCTTGCTCCCACTCGACTTGATATATAAGCATGGTTCTTCGACCGATCGAGTGAAACCATACTCTTTTATCACCTGGTCGAAACGATGATTCCAACTCCGAGAAGCTTGATTAAGTCCATAAATGGAGCGCTTAAGCTTGCATACTTTATTAGGATATTCAGGATCTATAAAACCTTCGGGTTGCACCATGTACAACTCTTCCTCCAAACAACCGTTTAAGAAGGCGGTTTTTACATCCATTTGCCAAATTTCATAGTCATAAAAGGCGGCAATCACTAAGATTGTCCGAATGGAACGTAGCATGACTACAGGTGCAAAAATCTCATCATAATGCAATCCGTGCACTTGAGTGAAACCTTTTGCCACCAGTCGCGCCTTATAGGTATCTGGTTGCGCGTCTACAAAACGCTTTATTTTGTAAAGCCATTTGCACTGTAGAGTGTATCTGGTTGCGCGTCTACAGAACGCTTTATTTTGTAAAGCCATTTGCACTGTAGAGGTTTTACCTTATTAGGTAAATCAACTAGATTCCATACGTTATTCTCATACATGGAGTCCATCTCGGATTGCATGGCTTCGAGCCATAGCTTGGAGTCGGAACAGGTCATGGCACCTTTATAGGTAGCGGGTTCATTACTCTCTAGGAGTAAAACGTCATTCTCCTCGACCATACCAATGTATATGTCCGGAGGATGAGAGACTCTACCCGACCTCCTAGGTTCCTCAGGAATATTAACCGTATCATCAGTTGGAGGAACAACTTCCTCCATCCGTTCCTCGGTTGTTGGTTCTGGAATCTACGACAACTCGAAGGTTCTATTACTTGTCTTGTTCTAGAGAAATTCTTTCTCTAAGAACGTCGCACTAGCCGCAACAAAAACTCGATGTTCGGTAGGCGAATAGAAGTAATGACCAAATGTTCCTTTTGGATAACCTATAAAGTATGTCTTGACCGATCGCGGGCTGAGCTTATCCTCGTGTCTCCACTTGACATAAGCCTCGCAGCCCCAAACCCGAATAAAGGATAAGTTAGGGACCGTTCCCTTCCATATTTCATATGGAGTCTTGTCGACAGCTTTAGTCGGACTTCGGTTAAGTATAAGAGCAGCTGACAAAAGATCAAAACCCCATAATGAATCAGGCACTACCGTGTGACTCATCATGGATCGAACCATATCAAGTAAGGTTCGATTTCTCCGTTTGGACACACCATTTAATTGAGGTGTTCCAGGTGGAGTTAACTGTAGAACGATTCCACAGTCTTTAAGGTGTTGATCAAACTCATTTGAAAGATGTTCGCCACCCCGATCTGAACGGAGTGCTTTAACTTTTCTATCCAATTGGTTCTGTACCCTGTTCTGGTATTCCTTGAATTTCTTAAAGAACTCACTTTTATGCTTCATTAAGTAGACATATCCGTATCTACTCAAATCGTCCGTGAAAGTGATAAAATATCTATAACCATCTCTAGCGGTAATTGACATAGGTCCACAAACATCAGTATGTATGAGTCCTAATAGGTCACTAGCGCGCATTCCAATACCTTTCCAATATTCATCACAACATCAAATAAATTGATCACAAAAAGACTTCCAAATATACCAACAAGACTAGCTTGACAAGGGTAGGCCATATGGAATGTAGTTGAATACAAAGGTCAAAACAAGACAAATTTGGCTAATGTGGCTAATGTGAGGTTAGTAGGTACAACTGATGCGTGTCTTTTATATGATGTTTTACATCCCATTTTACACGCATTTCAGAGCTCATTCATGTAGTTTATGCTACATTTCTCCCTATTTCCGTCTACTTCCGTATTTTTGTACATTATTGCAGAAATGTGAAGGATCCAGCGGAAATCGAGCTAAATCCGTCTCCGATTATCCTGCATTGCAATTGACGTGAAGTATTCACCCGAGGAACGAGCTTGGTGCGCATTTCAAGGCCCAAAAGATAAATCCACGAGATTTTAGAAGCTAATAGCAGCTCGAGCAGTCGATCGACCACTGCCCTCAGTCGATCGACCAATATGCGGGTTCGAAGCTATCAGACATCGAGGATCATCGATCGACCACTACCATCGTGATCGATCGACCAAACTGCTATTCCAGACGAGAATTAAAAGACCGTGAATCTTGAAGCCCAAAGTTATGTTAGGTTTAGGAAATAAAGTTACGTTAGTTGCTATATAACGTAACCTAGAAACATCAGTTTCGACATCAGGTTTTTACATTAAGTTTTACATACGGTTCTTAGAAATAATTAGGGTTTGGGAAACTATTTCGCATTGGATTTTCGTTGTGATTTCAATCATTCCGTTACGATCCTTCTGCAATTTCGGTATTCACTTGCTCTATTTTCAGTTCATCTTTATTGCATTGATAGTATAGGAATTGTTAGTTAGTCTCCCGAAATCGTATTATCTTTATTGTTAATTGTTTGTTCATTCGTTTTAAGCATGAAACCTTTTGTCTATTTCGTTAATTTCATTGTTGTTATCAACGTTAGTATGAGTAGCTAAATCAATTGTGCTGGGATGTAGGGGAGTTGTAGTGTAGGCGGCAATATAAAGAACACGGCTTGATTCGCGTGTTGGTCGATCGACCGCCATACCTGGTCATACCTGGTCGATCGACTGACCACGCGAGGTTTTTATTTTCGTTTTAATTGTTTAAATTCTTAATTCGACGAATCGAGTGCACACGACTAGTTGAATGCTTAGGATAACACTGACCCATTAGATCGAGAGATAGGGACAGTTGTTAGATCACCAAATTAAAATGACTAAACTATGCTAAGATAGAAAGATAGGTAAAGTTTAGATTTTTAGTCACTTTTCAGGACGAGAGTCAGTATTAGTGATATTAGGGACTTATAGCGAGATCGAAAGGTGCTATCTGTTAAGAGTGGACCGAGAGGACCTCTTTATTTCCCGCCTCATGTGTTTGAATTAGACTGTTTAATATCTTTGCCGAAACTATAATGAACCGACCATCCTAGTACCTCTTTTATATTTGATTTTATATATTTCATTAGTCTACTTTTCTTTTATTTAGCTATAGACCAAACCCAATCAAACCCCCACCTTTTGTTACTTTAGACCGAATTTAAACAACTAGAAATTACGTCTGCCTCTCTGTGGTTCGACCCGACTGCCGCTAGCTATAGTTGTAGTTGGAGATTATAAATATTATTTTTGACACCTCACGACGGGTATCAAATTTTGGCGCCGTTGCCGGGGAGGCAATAGTTCTAATTTTTAGTTGTTTTATTTTTAGTCTTTCTTAGTTTAAGGGACATCCGTTTCTTAAACTTTTCTTATATTCTTTTCGTAGTTTCCTCTTATGCGCAGGTCACAGGGTGGTGAACTAGTACCATTCGACCCAGAGATCGAGAAATCCTTGCGCGAGTTGAGACGATCACAAAGGGTATTACCGACAGAGGAAGAGCTGAGTACTCTGTCAAGCTACTACGAGAACGCTCTGTTCGAAGGAGATCCACCTACATCTCCTGCCTCTACTTCTTCAGCTGAGACAGTTACTTCTCCAGAAATCCCAGTCATGGCTGAAGAAGTAACCATTGCTAGTCACTCAGAGCCTACAGCTGCGAATCTCTACAAAGGATTCGAACTACCTGGGGAGGCGAGAAAATTCGAGCCAAAGCCTTCCTACATTAACCTGGTTGAGAGAAACCAGTTCGGGGGAGTTGCAAATAAAGATGCAGCCAAGCACATGGAGATTTTTATTGATTATTACTGCTCTATACCCCCGCTGGCCGGTGTGACCCAAGATCAGATCAAGGAAACCATGTTCATTTTCTCTCTTCGTGACACTGCAAGAGAGTGGTATAGAGATCTGGACCGAGCCGCCCATGGGATCACCGACTGGAATTCCTTAGCCCTGGCATTCTACAAAAAGTACTTCTCTGCCTCGAAGACGAATGCCATTAGAGCTCAGATCACGAGCTTTAAACAAGGGCCAGATGAGAACTTCCATGAAGCATGGGTCCGTTCCAAGAAACTGGTGTGAACCATACCGCACCATGGGTTCGAAAAATGAAGCTTGTGCAATCAGTTCTATAATGGACTGTATGACGATCAGAGGGCCATATTGGATGCTGCAGCCAATGGCCGATTTGCTGAGAACATGGGAGAGACTAAGGGGTGGAAGATTATCGATGATTTAGCCACTCATAAAGCCGAATATGGGAATTCGAGAGGAAACCAGAGGAGAGCTGCTGAATCTTCCTCTGTTGCTGCACTAGAAGCCCTCACTGCAAGGTTTGACAAATATGAATTAGGAGGAGCTTCTAAAGGTGGGATGTACCAAGTAAATGCTGTTTCAGATGGTCCTTTCGTCTGCAGAAGATGTGGAGCCGAGGGACATGTCTCGAGAATTGTCCCAGTCCTTTCGAGTCTTGTGCTGCCTTTCAACACTATAGGCAGACAAACACGTACTATGAGCCGAATGTCCACCCCAACTTGAGGTGGAGTAGCCAGAATGTCCTAAATCCGACTCAACCTCCACAACAGCTGCAGCAGCAAGCTTATGTGCCCCCTCATCATAAGCAACAACAATACCAAAAACCCCCTTATGTGCCGCAAAGCAAACAACAACAATCCCATGGTTCGATTTTGCTTGAGTTTAAGAACTTGTCTTTGAAGGAGTCCCATGCTAGAGAGGCCGGGATGAAGCTACTAGAGAGCCAAATTACTCAATTGGCTAGTAAGAGCACCACTCGAGCTCCCGGACACTTACCGACTCAAACTGACCAGAAAGAGACCCTAAATGCCATTACTTTGAGGAGTGGGTCTACCCTGGAGGGGCCTGCTATGGTCGAGGATGCCCCTGAAAATAATGAGGCGGAACCGTGTCAAAACAAAGATGTAACGAATAATTCAAAGAAAAAGGCGTCTACCAGGTATATCAGTCGATCGACTGATATACCCGGTCGATCGACTGAGATACGGGTTACAGGAGCTTCTGGAACTGTACATCTTAGTCGATCGACTGAGCAAGGTGGTCGATCGACTCAGACCCCTGCTGATATTGAGAAATTTCGTCCATCAATGCCCGATAATTTGAGAGACCATTTGTTCCGAGGTTCGACAACTCCGAAAGTGTTGGGGAAAGACCCGAGTGCTGATGGGTCCATCCCGATTCCGAAGTTCGACCCAATGTCGGTCAATGGCTCACATTTGAGACGGTCTGAGGAGGGTTCAAGCTTCAATAAGGAGAAGGAGGTGGATTTTCAGCCTAAGTCCGCGGATGTCGGCATGCGAGACTTAGAAGAGAGGGATAAGGTACTTCTCTCAGCCCCATATCCAGAGCGACTAGTGCCGACAAAGGAACAGTTATCTTTCAATAAATTTGAAAAGGTTATTAGTAGTTTGAATGTACAAGTTCCTTTCCTTGAGTTGGTCAATCAAGTGCCTGCCTACACTAAATTCATGAAACAACTCCTGTCTAAGAAAAAGTCACTTGAAAATGTGCATACTGTCGCACTAACCAAAGAGTCATGCTCTTATTTGTCGCACTTTGCACCCCATAAGCTAGAGGACCCGGTAGCTTTTTGTTCCTCGCAATATAGGTACCTTCTCTATTGAGAAGGCATTATGTGACTTAGGAGCTAGTATAAGCGTCATGCCTTTGAGTCTAGCTAGGAAGCTCAAATTGACTAGGTTCGCAGTGATGATATGACAAGATGAGATGGTCGACCGATTTGCGGTCCGGCCAATTGAGTCTTAGAGGACATCCCCTGTCCAAATAGGGAAGTTCTTCTTCCCCGTCGACTTCGTGGTACTTGACATGCCTGAGGATGCCCATATTCCCATTATTTTGGGTAGGCCATTTCTGCACACTGCTAGTGCAGTCATAGATGTCGGTCTAGGAACCCTGACTTTTAAAGTGGGCAACATTTCTATCGTTTTTGCCCAGCCATCTAAGAAAAAGGACCCCATGTGGCCTGTGACTTGTAATACGGTTTCTGACAAGAAATCGTACTTTGTGCTTCCTGATTTACCTATCTCTATTCCTGTTGTAACCCCTCCGCCCCAGATCGGGAGCAAATTGGAGGAAGATTTGTCTATTTACGATATCGCAGAGCTGGTTTGGGAAGGAAGAGCCGCAAGTCACTCTAGCTGCAAAGAAGCCAATCATTTCACGAGGAGGTCTTGGTTGCCTTAGCTATGCCACTGATGAGGAAGTTGATGACGAACCGGTCAAGGCACGGAAGTCCGACTTGGACTTTGATGAGCAAGAAGAGGTCATTGATTGGGGAGACGATGAAAGTGTTGATCCGTTGAGCCATACGGACGTGGAAGCTAAGAAGGGTGCGTTTGCTAAGATAAGCACCGTTGAGGCTACCTCTAGTAGCCAGAAGCCGACAAAGTGGGCCATTCCGTGGCCGTTCTTGATCAACTACTAGTTGATCACATGTTTTCCAAACATTTTATTTGCTTTTGTTAGACACTTTTTATTGCTTTTGTGTGCGCGAAACTTCGAATTTTATTTTGCTTGCTTAGGATTTTATGCGTTTGAGACTTTATTCTGGGTTTTGCGCAATTTTGGGCGCGTATTATTGTGCACTTGCAGGTTTTTAGACCTCATTAGCTCAAGTAATTGGGCAAATACGAAGAAATAAGGAGTACAGAAGTATTTTCGATCGATCGATTGGCTACATTGGTCGATCGATCGAGTTGCACTTTCCAGGAGCTACTGTTTTCGACACATTGGTCGATCGATCATTGCCGTTCTTAGTCGATCGACCAAGGACGCTGATGTACCTATTCACGACCTCTCCCCTGCTGTGTTTGGTCGATATGCGGACTTAAAGGAGTTTTCTACTCCACTTTATTTTCCGTGCAATTATTTATTTCTTCTAATTTTCTCATTTGTGCACATATTTACCGCTTCAAAATTGTCTTCTCGATTTTATACGTGGGTTTTATTTGTCTTTCAGGTACTTATTAGTAACACTGCTGGCTACTGAAACCTCCTAGCTCACGCTGGTTTGGGGAGGTTTCCTTTGCTGCGTTTAAAGTCTTGTAAGTTCCCGATTTCCACTTCATGTCATTTTTATTTATTTTCCCGCAAATTCCCATTTCTCTTTTCTTCATTACATGATTTTGCACAATGGGGACATTGTGCGATTTGGTTTGGGGAAGGGTTTTGCGTCGCATATCATTTGCTTGCATTCACGTTTACATTCTGTTTTGCATTGTTCATTTCATTTTATACGAAATTCAAAAAAATTGAAAAATTTCAAAAAAAATTCAATAAAATGCACGTTTATTTTAGCATATAGGTCGAGTCGAAACGGTAGTATTTCAACGATGATATTGCATTTGCACCTGTTTTGCCTAAGCCTTTCTTGATTAATATGTTATTAGTAGAATCGTAAATGCATATCTACGAGTTTTCGTTAATTATTTGCTGAACTTAAGACTTGACTTTGAAAATTGGCAATCTACATCATATTTCTGAGATTTCGAGCCTATAACTGGTGACATCTATGACCAGTTATTTAGGAATGTGAGTAGTACTCCTTATAAGACATGTCATATCAATGTGCATAAATATGAACTTAATCTGCTTAATACCTGTATGCATTCGGTCTGTGGTTAGTTGACACATGTGGTAGAGGTTTCCCTTTTCTCGTTTCACCCATAAGCTCCACACTGCCAAAAATATCCTTTTTGTCCTATTTACTACATCCTACACTTAGCCTGCCTTGGTCAAGCTAGTAGTTTAGTTTTTGGGATTGTTACTTAGTTTTTGGTAGTAAATGCTCTTATTGAGATTTAGTTGGGAAAATGAAATGAAGGAAGGAAAGAAAAGAAAAGAAAAAGATGAAAAAATAATTCGAAAAGAAAAAAAAAAGAGTTATGTACTGTTCATGCGGTCGATCGACTGCCCCTTTTGGTCGATCGACTGAGGTTCGAGAAAAAGAGAGAATCAATTCGCATAATTCAAAATCCTTATCTTTTGGCGATTTTTGCTCCCATGTATTATTCATATTTTGTGAGGAGTTAGTTGATTACTTTTATACCTGGAGATTGTGAGATTTATGCTTGCTATAGCACCGTTCCATTTGTTTTTGAGCAAGGAGTTGGATGTTGCCATATGGTTCCGTTTCGGTACTAGCTTGATCACCTGTACCTCCACTTTTCCATAAATGTTTTGCCTCTTCTTACCCATACCTCACATATCCACATATATACCTCGGCATGTGTCATGGTCTCTTGTTGGTTGGAATGCGTATGTACGGTTGTAGAGATTGCTTTCATATTAGACTGCAGGCATGTTCTTATAGGTCGTAGTTAGGTGAGAGTCTTTACAAAACCAATTCTTTCTATCTTTACGTTATTCACCTGTGCTTGTTTGAGTGATATGAGCGACCCGTGAGACTCCAATTTGATGAGTCTCTACAGTTGACTGATTCGATAGTTTTAACGGCTCCATAACTCGTTTGCATGATTCATTTGCTAATTGATTGTTGGTTGTGCATTAAATTGGTTTAGGCTTTACATGTTGCATTTCGCTCTGAGATTGAACTCGTTCCATTAGCTAATTAGATCGAGTCTAGTTCTTGCTTGGGGACAAGCAAGGGTTCGGTTTGGGGAAGTTTGATGCGTGTCTTTTATATGATGTTTTACATCCCATTTTACACGCATTTCAGAGCTCATTCATGTAGTTTATGCTACATTTCTCCCTATTTCCGTCTACTTCCGTATTTTTGTACATTATTGCGTAAATGTGAAGGATCCAATGAAATCGAGCTAAATCCGTCTCCGATTATCCTGCATTGCAATTGACGTGAAGTATTTACCCGAGGAACAAGCTTGGTGCGCATTTCAAGGCCCAAAAGATAAATCCACGAGATTTTAGAAGCTAATAGCAGCTCGAGCAGTCGATCGACCACTACCCTCAATCGATCGACCAATATGCGGGTTCGAAGCTCTTCTGACATCGAGGATCGGTCGATCGACCACTACCATCGGTCGATCGACCAAACTCGCTATTCCGCACGAGAATTAAAAGACCGTGAATCTTGAAGCCCAAAGTTATGTTAGGTTTAGGAAATAAAGTTACGTTAGTTGCTATATAACGTAACCTAGAAACATCGTTTCGACATCGAGTTTTTACATTAAGTTTTACATACGGTTCTTAGAAATAATTAGGGTTTGGGAAACTATTTCGCATTGGATTTTCGTTGTGATTTCAATCATTCCGTTACGATCCTTCTGCAATTTCGGTATTCACTTGCTCTATTTTCAGTTCATCTTTATTGCATTGATAGTATAGGAATTGTTAGTTAGTCTCCCGAAATCGTATTATCTTTATTGTTAATTGTTTGTTCATTCGTTTTAAGCATGAAACCTTCTGTCTATTTCGTTAATTTCATTGTTGTTATCAACGTTAGTATGAGTAGCTAAATCAATTGTGCTGGGATGTAGGGGAGTTGTAGTGTAGGCGGCAATATAAAGAACACGGCTTGATTCGCGTGTTGGTCGATCGACCGCCATACCTGGTCATACCTGGTCGATCGACTGACCACGCGAGGTTTTTATTTTCGTTTTAATTGTTTAAATTCTTAATTCGACGAATCGAGTGCACACGACTAGTTGAATGCTTAGGATAACACTGACCCATTAGATCGAGAGATAGGGACAGTTGTTAGATCACCAAATTAAAATGACTAAACTATGCTAAGATAGAAAGATAGGTAAAGTTTAGATTTTTAGTCACTTTTCAGGACGAGAGTCAGTATTAGTGATATTAGGGACTTATAGCGAGATCGAAAGGTGCTATCTGTTAAGAGTGGACCGAGAGGACCTCTTTATTTCCCGCCTCATGTGTTTGAATTAGACCTGTTTAATATGCTGCCGCCGAAACTATAATGAACCGACCATCCTAGTACCTCTTTTATATTTGATTTTATATATTTCATTAGTCTACTTTTCTTTTATTTAGCTATAGACCAAACCCAATCAAACCCCCACCTTTTGTTACTTTAGACCGAATTTAAACAACTAGAAATTACGTCTGCCTCTCTGTGGTTCGACCCGACTGCCGCTAGCTATAGTTGTAGTTGGAGATTATAAATTTTGTTTTTGACACCTCACGACGGGTATCAACAACGTAAAGGAAGGGTCGCCTCTCCACATGTGTCACCACCATAAACCGAGTGTATACAGGCAATAAGAGAAAAATTTCATGCTTATATAATTTGATGTTACATGCCATGTAAGGAGTACTACTCACATCTTAAATGAAACCAATCATGAATGTCATTGGTTTATGAAGCTCTAAACCTTAGAATGTATAAGTAATGAAAGATATGGTATGTATACAACACAAAATATAATAGGCTAGCAAACGGAATATTCTCATAAAATAATAAAATACTATATAAGAATGTACTTGCAGCGGAAAATACGGACACAGACATACAATCTCGTCTTAACTAGTCAGTCATACGGTTAAGAAATTATTATGATAGTTTAGGTGCCACTAATTAAACCAATATCCAACCGTAAAGTCTCAAAACGTCCTGTAGCTAAAGGTTTTGTCAAAATGTCTGCCCATTATTTTTCAGTACTACAAAATTCGAGTTTTATATTCCCTTTTTCAACCTGGTCACATATAAAATGGTGTCTAATTTCAATGTGCTTAGTATGCGAGTGTTGCGCGGGGTTTTTGGAAATTATAATAGCACTCGTATTAGCGCATAAAATAGGAATACAACCTACGTTAATACCATAATCACATAACTCTTGCTTAAGCCATAACAATTAAGTACATACCAGTCCAGCTGCAATATATTCGGCTTCTGCTGTTGAAAGGGCAACTAAATTCTGCTTCTTTGAACCCCAAGTAATAATGCAAGGTCCAACAAATATGGCAACACCTGACGTACTTTTCCTGTCTAAGGAATATCCTGCGTAATCGGCATCTGAATATCCGACAAGATCGAAATGGCATTCCATAGGATACCATAGATATAGTTGGGATGTCCCAATAAGATATCGTAAGATTATTTTTACGGCCGTCATATGCGATTATTTGGGAGATGATTGATATCTTGCACAAACGCATACACTAAACATGATATCCGGTCTACTTGCAGTTAAATATAGCAATGACCCAATCATTTTTCGGTAAGTTGTTTCATCAACAGACTTACCGTCTTCATCTAAAGTCAATTTCTTGTCTGCGACCATTGGAGAAGATATAGCATGAGAATTTTCCATTCCGAACTTTCTAATTAACTCCTTAATATATTTTTGTTGATGAATCTTGATGCCTTCCTCAGTTTGTTGAATTTGTAGACCTAGGAAGAATTGCAATTATCCCATCATACTCATCTCAAATTCGGAAGTCATCAATTCCGAAAAATACTTGCATATATTACGGTTTTGTTGATCTAAAAATAATATCGTCAATGTGGACTTGGACAACCAAAAGATCGGATTCCTTGGTTTTTAGGAATAATGTCTTAACTACAGATCCTCTTTTAAATCCACTGTCAAGTAGAAATTTTGATAATCTGTCATACCAGGCCCTTGGTGCTTGCTTCAATCCATACAAGGCCTTGTCTAATTTAAAGACATGATCTTTAAATTTGTTATCCATAAATCCAGGAGGTTGTTCTACGAAGACTTATTCTTGTAAGTCTTGACATCCATTTGGAAGAGCATCATTCCTTTATGAGCTGCGAATGCTATCAGAAGTCTAATAGCTTCAAGACGAGCCACATAAGCAAAGGTCTCGTTATAATCTATTCGTTCTTGCTGATTATAACCTTGTACCACCAATATTGCCTTATTTCGAACTATGACACCGACATCATCTAGTTTATTTCTAAACACCCATCTGGTTCCGATTACCGATCGATCCTTGGGTCTAGGAACTACGTGCGAAACTTTGTTCTGTTCGAATTGTTGAAGCTCTTCTTGCATAGCTATAATCAAATCTGATTCTGCGAGAGCTTCCTTGATTTTCATTGGTTCCATTGTTGTCAGAATCGCGATTCGATCCAACGATTCTACGATTTTACGATCCAAAAATTCTCGACCGATCCTGGATCCTACGATTCCATCATAGTTGTAGAATCTTATGATCCTGTTAATTTGAAAATTTCTAGAGATGGGATCATAATACGATCCTACGATCCGATTTCATAATTAAAAAAATTAATATATATTTTTATATAATGACACCGTAAACTCATATTACGTGTAAGTTGTAGAAACATGTTCATACAATGACACTAAAATCATTATTTACCAATATTTAATAAAAAAATATTAAAAAATAAGTGTTTTAATTTTCAATTATATGTTTTTACCAAATAAAAAATTATATTTAGCGAGTTTGTAGAATCTAGTGATTCTACGATCCGATTCTACCGATTCGATCCTACCCTCCACATCGATCCAAAGTAGAATCCCGATCCTGACAACATTGATTGGTTCGATTGTTGATAGAAATGAATAGAAGGAGCAGAAATTGTTCAGGGATCGTCGCGTTTGAACACCCTTTTTAATATTCCCAAGATGTTTTCCATAGGGTGTGAACTCTTATATTTCCATTTTGTTGAAGTACTTGGTTCTTCAGCATTTGAACTTGATTCAACTTCATTTGGCTCAGAGTTTAAGGACGTTCCACCTGAATCCAATCCTGGTGTTGTAGTTGAGTCAGGTATGACTTCAGACTCATTACCTTGATTTGGATTTAATGTTATAGTAGCATCAGCTATAACATTGGGTTGAGACCCCTTATCTTGAGACAAAGTTATAGTATCATCCACTATAACTTTAGTTTTCTTTTCTTTGTCATTAGAAGAATGATCAAGCTCATCATTTGTTCCTTCAATCTCCTTGTCCTCAATTTCCAATTCTGGAGGATCATTTCTGAAAAGATGAAAGTCAGGTTCATCCATGTCATCTTCCTCATCCCGTAAGGGCTTATCAAACACATTATCTTCATCAAAAATAACATGAATACTTTCTTCAATATAAAGTGTTCTTTTATTGAAGACTTTATAAGCCTTGCTATGATCCGAATAACCTATAAAAATAGCCTCATCACTCTAGGGTCGAACTTACTTAACCTATTTTTTTCATTGTTGTGAACAAAACACTTACTCCCAAAACAACGAAGATGAGAGATATTAGGTTTACGACCTCTTAGAAGTTCATAAGGGGTTTTGTTTAGGATAGGTCTTATCATAGCACGGTTATGAATATAACATGAAGTACTAATGGCTTCAGACCAAAAATTACGAGGTAGACCATTGCACAAAAGCATTGTACGAGCCATATCTTATAGTGTTCTATTCATACGTTCAACAACACCGTTTTGTTGAGGAGTTCGTGGTGCAGAAAAGTTATGTCCTACACCATTAACTCTACAATATTCTATAAAGCTTGATTATCAAATTCGGTGCCATGATCTGTACGAATAGAAACAAAGTTAGTCTTATATTTATTTTGAACAAGTTTCATAGACAAACAAACTCATCAAAAGTCTCATCTTTTGAATGAAGAAAGATAGGTCATACATACCTTGAGTAGTCATCTACGAGGACAAAGACATACCTGGATCCTCCTCCACTCCTTATCTTCATGGGACCACATAAGTCCATGTGTATCAATTCCAAGGCTTGATTCGTGTTTACCACTCATTTAGGTTTGAATGATGACTTTACGTGCTTGCAATGGGCACAAGTGTCACACATCTTCTCTTGATCGAACCTGATTTTAGGTAGTCCGTCAACCAGGTCCCATCTCTTGAGTTTATTCAAAATAGGTGAACTAATGTGACCAAAACGTTTGTGCCACAAGCAAGGATCATCAAGTGTTATGGGACGGGAAAGGGTTTAGGGTTGGATTAGGTGGACCGCTACTGCGGATCCGCCTAATCCAACCCTCAACCCTTTCCCTTCTCATTCTAATGGCCGCGAGACCAAAAGACACCCTAGAGGGACCGAATGGACCCTTTTTGGGCATGGGATTAAAAGTAGAGGGCCGGGTATCCTCAAACGGGACGGGAAAGGGTTGATGGTTGGATTAGGCAAACCGCTACCGCGGATCCGCCTAATCCAACCCTCAACCCTTTCCCTTCTCATTCTAACGGCCGCGAGACCAAAAGACACCCTAGATGGGCCGAGTGAACCCTTTTTGGCGACGGTATTAAAATTAGGGGGCCGGGTATCCTAAAACGGGACGGGAAAGGGTTGAGGGTTGGATTAGGCGGATCCACGGTAATCCAAACGCTAGTAGAAAAAGTGCCATTAACATCGCCCTAATAACATTACTTCTTAATAAAAACGATGTAATCACTAATAATCGAGTGATTAACATCGGTTTTTAAAAAAAACGATGTTAATTATTTTATTTTTATTATTTACATCAGTTGTTATCATCGATTATTTGAAAATCGATGTTAATTTATTTAAGTTACATCGGTTTTGTTAAAACCGATATTTTAATTAATTAAAATGATATTTACATTACATCGGTTAAGTTAATTAGTGAACCGATGTTACAAAACTCAATATTTTTACACGTCATAAATCACGTATTAACATAACCGACCCTTCGGTTGCCTCATTTACATAATTTTCACCCAAACCTCACACAGAACCCTCACAAGTCCCAACCCGTCGTCGCCCTCCACAGAAGCGCAACGCACAACCCGTCGGCGCCTTCTTGTTCACACCAGGCCGGCCACCACACCTTCAACGCTACAACTTCATCTCCTCTGATCGACGCTTTCACGCCCGCTATATATCCTTCAACCGATCTCCTGGTTATACGCCGCTGTAAGATCGATTAAGGTAATATAAATCATAATTTTTCTTATTTTTTCTCCATTATATTAGGGTTGTTTGATTTGATGATAGAGCAATAATTGATTTGGTCACTTGTTTGCTATTTTTTCTTTTTCTATTTTCAACTCAAACTGATTTGGGATTCTCAGGTAAAGTTTCTATTCTAGGTTTTTGATTTTCTATTATGCGACATACTTGTACATATTAGCTTCTCCCTGGTAATAATAATGCCCAGGAAAATGACACAAAATTAGCAAAATATCACTCAGAATCTATTCTATTTGAGTCCGTTAGGACTATTGAAATCCAACACTAGTTAAGTATCAGACAAGGCTATTTTATGAAAATTCCTCGTGTTTTCGCTAAGAATGAAGTGTAGATAGTCGTAACATTGTTTGTTTGGTGAGTTTTCAAATGGGTATGCGAGGATTTTTGACAAGATCAGAGTTAGTAAAATATGCAGTTCTGTAATCTAGAAAAGAAAGGGCATTTCGTATTCAACCATCACCTTTCATTATTGCTTTTTGCCTCATCCTAAAGTTTTGAAAACCCAAAATTGGCCATGATAGTAATGAATATCTGGCCCCGAAACATTAGAAATATGGGAGATATGAAACTCAAATTTCTGAAAGTTAGTCTATGAAATTCATGTTATTTGAATATTTTTATTTTTTGTGGAATATACTATTTACTGACCGCTAGTTTCTAAATTTGACTACACAATGACATTGTTTTCTATTGAAGTACAATATTGTAAAATTAAGACGATGATTGACATTCTGTTGCTTCTTTTGGTGTGACTTTGTGTAGAACAAGGGAAGAATTAGGAAGGAGTTCTTTGTGTCTACTGCAGGTATGCATTTGCAATTAACTGACTTGTATCTATCTTTAAAAGATGGAGACTGCTTGTTATCTATGGTGTGCATGTACCCTTGAGTCACAATAATCAGAACAGTCATGACTGACTTATGGTTTGTCACTTGCTTATTTGTCTTCTGGTTCTTAAGGTATGCTTTTTTGTAATACTCCATAATTTTTTATATATATTAATATTATTTTGTATAATAAACTTGGAAATTTATTTGTTTTAGGAAAAGTTATTAAAATTTAAAATTATTATTATTTCTTTCGGAAAAGGAGTTTACTTAATTAATTGGAGTCTAAACCCTATAACTCTCTTATTCTATCAATCTCTCGCATTCTCTCTTATCTTTCTTTCTAACAAAGCATCTGCACTAGCTTGTCATATTCTTCTGCCAATATAGTTCTTTGAATCCATCACTTTGTGATTTATTTATCAAGATTCCCCATCATCAGTTATACAAATACCCAAATTAATTGGCATGAGAAACCCCACATATAATTCTTATCACTTGTACGCACCACTAGATCTTCAATCTAGATGGCAGTTTATTTTCATCAATTGCATCCCTTCACCTGATTTAAGGTAACACGATTTTACCGATCCTAATAATTCTATTATTATTCGAGGTTGTATGAACTACTTGCTAACTGTTGTTGATTAATTACAGTTTTTATGTGCTGAGATTTTATATGAGTTGAATTATTAGTAATTGATTCTTATACGATAATTACATTTTGTTATTTGGGAGATGGGTTTAGTTATGAAAGTGTTGGAGTTAGTTTAAGATAAACATGGTTTGAATAAGTAGATAAGGTTTTGGGCGTTCGGTGCTTAGTGTGATGCTGTTGTTGATATTTTGAAGGGTTTTGGTAGATGGTTAAGAGATTTCAACAAGGTAATATTTGTGATTACTAGGAACGAAGAGAAAATGAAAATTGTGCGCGAGTGTGAGGGGAACAATGGACATTGGTGTAGTTACGACTTTTGGACAAGATTGTGTCTTACTATGACGTAAGAGTGATTCTTGCTTTGCTTCATTAAGTTATTGAGATGAGATATTTTGGTATTGTAATTTTTATTGTCGATTTCTTTGACATTGACTCGTGGGTGAGTAGCTTAGAGCTATACTCTATGTGTTGAGCAGTTCCTTTAATGGAATATTTGACAATATCGATATTGAAATTGAGATGGAAATTGGTTACTGGTATTGAGTTATGATTTATGGGGCCTTTGAGCCGGGTTATCTTTACGGTCCAGTGTGAAGTGACCATGGTTATTGAGTTAGTTATATTGTTTTGAATCGATATTGAGATGGAAATATTGTTTCGCGGTCTTATCAGCCAGTTCACTTACCCCTTGTCCTTGGCTTAGGTTCGACGATGAGAATACGATACTTGGTTACTATGGAGTATTATATTATGAGACGGAGTAATGAGTGAGACGGAGTAATGAGATGAAACTTGGTTAATTATTGGGAAGAGAGTGTCTATTATATTATGGAGTAAGTTTGAGTTTGAGTTTAACTATCAGGGAGTGTTTTTATTATTCTCTCTGTTAATTTTTATTTTTACGTGTCTGTGTTTCCACGCCATGACCAAAAACTAAGCTGCTTAAATTGAGGTATTATCTGTTACTCAGCTTTCCGGCTGACGTGTTTTCTCCCTTCGGGGCTACTCGTCATGGGGGTAGTTCCTTTCTGTCTTCTGGTTTTGCTTTCAGGTCTTCAGTTGCTGTTCAAAAAGGATTTGATTTCGAGTCAAGATTTTATTTAAAGTGTTTGTAAAAGTTTTAGTTCATTTTGTATATTTTATTTTAAGAGACATTTTGTAAGAGACTTTGTATATTAATTATAATATCTCTATATTTCGGCGAGTTTTATATGTAAAAGTTAGTTTTAATTTAGCCGAAAATCAGGGGTGTTACATTTTTGACTCGTGGGATATAAAGGTTTACATTCAAAGAAGATTAAGTAAATTAATACAACTGGTAAGTGAATTTGGAAATCGTTGATTATCAAGTCTGGCTTGATTAAACTGGAGCATGTCTTCTTTCTTACTTTCTAGCAGTGAAATGAATGTTACTTGATCCTGAAATGCTATGAATTGTTTTTCCAATAAGGCTTTTGAAATGAAGGCGGAGTACTATCCACCCAAAGAAGATGTGATATTACAGAATGAAGCACCTACGGATCTTTATGTGCTAGTACATGGTGTCATGGTGAAATTTATCTTTCAATTTTCAAACACCAAGTCTGTGACATCTAGTTCAGCTGCGTTTTTAATTGCAAGGTCTGTAACATAACAATAATGCTTACATACATATTTAACTCTAGCGTTTTAAATTTACGGAGTATTTTTAATTATCTGTTAAAAAGAAAAATGTATTATACTCCGTATATGTTTAAGGATTGTGGTAATCACGCTAATTGTTGATGGACTTATCTTACTAATGAGATTATTATATACAACGGTTTGTACATCTGATTTAATATCTTGTGTTTGTGAGTACTCGAATTTTTTAGCCATTTGTTCTTTTTAAATTTTTAGATAAAGAGTTTACTATGGAAATGTTACAAGTTGAGCTTGATTATTATATGAATTTAGGTGACCTTATTCGCGGTTCATTGTGCTTTATGCTTTTACTACTACCTGGAAGCCCATTATCCAGACCCGACAAAGACATAGATCACGCTTCAAATAACAGATTTCCGTACCGCGAATCTAGGGCACTTGTATGTCACAACAATGTATTGGTCCATCACCATGCTTTCAACTACCGGTTATGGTGATCTTCACCTTGTTAATATAAGGGAGATGATCTTTGTCCTCTTTTATATGCTCTTCAATCTTGGCTTTACTGCCTACTTGATTGGTAATATGATCAATCTAGTGGTTCTGTAACTTTGTGAGTTTCCTTCTATTCCTCCTCGTATCTTAACCCAATATCTATGTTATCCAACTTGGATACAAGTGTTAGGCGGGACACTTTGTTAAGGTGTACTGTCGAAGTAACACAGCACATCATCCTTTGTTTGATATGGTTAATTGAATACTAGACAAATTCCCTGCATTTTTATTTTATGACCCATGGTGGAAGTCGGAGTTGCTCGAAGATTGTCGTCATGGTACTAAGTACTAACCAAGCTAGTTTGGAAATATGACAAACTTGGTAGTTCACGGTCGTACACAAACTTGAAACTTTGTGTATTTTAATCATTGATCTAGGACCATGAATGATTTTTGTTTTTTATTCTCTCGTTAGTATTAGAAGTTTGTTCCCATAATTGTTCTAAATGAGGTGGTCTGTAACTTATTTGCAGGGTATATCAAGGACTTCTAAGTTAGTGATGCTATGTTACTTATAACTGCATTTGGTTTACACAAGGTTAAAGCTGACACCTTTTTTTATCTCATGCGTTTATCATTTTCTTCTAAAGATCAGGTTTAAGATAATCAAACTACTATTCTATAATGCTCAATGTGTATAGTGTGATTCACAAGGTTAAAACTGACACCTTAAGTTGTTGATCAGTTTTAATCTTATTGTTCAGAACTTGGCTGCTAAGTACATTTTTATGGAATATTGACTTGGCTATTTCACCCGGCACTACTCCGCCTTATACTCATTCCACCTGCTCTTATACTTTTATTGGCGTTGCATACCTCAGGTCATGACAATAGTTCTTTTTTTCTTGTTATTGCATATTTTATAAATCTTTTTTCTTAAAAATGAAGTATGTAACGGAGATAATAATAAAGAGACAATTGCATCAGAGCATTTACTTGAGGCCTAGCCGGTGAGTATCGACAGCAGTAAGCTATTCTCTTGATAGTTCTAGTGTTCTGACCTCATCTGAACACTTGGAATATCTTGTCTTCAAAGAAAGTTTGTAGTGAGAGATTTTATTTGTTCTCCTTTTACGGATCGAGGGTAATAAGATCTCAATTCATAATCACAGATGTGAAGATAAGTAGATAACTAACTATTCAAATGAGTTAAAATAAAATAACAGCTTATCTATTTCTCATTCTCACAACACAAATGGTACTCGTAAGATATATATGTTTCTCAATAGTAATTTGTAGTATTGTACATATGCAGGCTCAAATAATTGATTTGTTTTCAAATTGCCCTGCCAAGCCATGAAGAGTTCATGATGAAAACTCGACGCAATGCTCCTAGTTAGAAAGAGCTCATATATATGGAACAAACAAGGAGTATTACACTATTATATTAGTTTTTTAATTTCATTTTGCATCTTACTATCAATATTATCATTATTTAGTCAGAGGTATTCTACAGGTATCTATTTATGTGTAAATCTCTAAGAATATTTCTGTTCAAAACAATGTATATTTATAAATTATGGGTTTTGGAAATATAATTTTTTTAATTGATTGGAGCTCTCATTTGAGGCGTTTTCCCCATTGAAAACGCCTCAAATGTATTTTTTTTAAATAAAAAAAACACATATTTACATCGGTTTAGTCAATAAATGATGTAAATAAGTTGATATTTACATCGGTTCTGCACCAAAAATGATGTAAATTAGATGCTATTGACATCGGTTTTACTTAGAAATCGATGTAATTTAAATGTTATTAACATCGGTTTTACCTAGTAAACGATGTAAATTATGTACCATTAACATCGGTTTAAGTTAAAAATACTATATACGTCGCCCCCAGAAACATCGCCACAAAAACGATGAAAATGGGGCAAATTAACCGATGTCAATAACACTTTTTCTACTAGTACCCTCAACCTTTTCTCTTCTCATTCTAACGGCCGCGAGACCAAAAGACACCCTAGAGGGGCCGAGTGAACCCTTTTTGGGGACGGGATTAAAAGTAGAGGGTTGGGTATCCTAAAACGGGACGAGAAAGCGTTGAGGGTTGGATTAGGCGGACCACTACCACAGATCCGCCTAATCGAACCCTCAACTCTTTCCCTTCTCATTCTAACGGCCGCGAGACCAAAAGACACCCTAGAGGGGCCGAGTGAACCCTTTTTGGGGACGGGATTAAAAGTAGGGGGTCGGGTATCCTAAAACGGAACAGGAAAGGGTTGAGGGTTGGATTAGGTGGAACGCTACCGTGGATCCGCCTAATCCAACCCTCACCCTTTCCCTATTTTTCATACATTTAAAAGACTGTTTAATGCACATACTGTGCTTTGTCATGCATGGACAAGGTTGTTTAATAAACATATGTTGCCAGGTATCCTACAACGGGACGGGAAAGGATTTAGGGTTGGATTAGGCGGACCGCTACCGTGGATCCGCCTAATCCAACTCTCAACCCTTTCTCTTACTTCTCATTCTAAGGTGAGGCTGCATTATGTGAGGCTGTCAAAATTAATGTTGCTTAGTTCATGCATGTGTAAGGTTGTTTAATGTACATATATTGTTTTTTCATGCATGTGCAAGGCTACTTCATGCACTGATAAGGATATTGTTTTTTCATTCATGTGCAAGACTATACAGATTTTCTTACTCGACTTACTTGAGTCAACAACATCAGTTGTTGCAGCTTTTGATTTTTGTGGGAAATAATCTTTGACTGACCGACCTCCTTTTAGTAGAACTTTTTTCTTGGTTGCAACACTCTTTCGCCCCATATCTATCAATGATTTGAGAGATAGTGTAAAGACAGTTGAAAGATAAACTGTTGTACAAATTACATGTTTATAATGAAGACAGATTGCAACATTTCACAGTAAATTATGTTGCAAAACAATGGTGAAGAGTATAACACAACTTGATGAATACAGATCAAAACTAATTACATAACAACTTCTATAATCTAAAATGCCAAACCTAAATTACACAATTATTACTAAAGCCTGACAAAAGGAACGTTTAAACCTTAACGTTCAATACCCTAAGTGCCCTAAGTACCAATACAGGACGTTGGCCAAAAATTTGTACAAACTTGTGCTAGACCTACGTGAAATCAACGAATTCAACATAAGAGAACCTTCGACGAGCTAGTAAGGGTACTGCTATTGCTTTCGCTTCTTCATGTGACAAAGTTGGCATATCCCGTAACATCTCATCAACTTGTTTAATTTGACTATCATTAAGTGGATTAAGATGGGTGTTCTGCAATACATTTCTTCATTGCTGAACATGCATGAGGAATTTGGCTGCCATATTATCCGTCATAAAGCACTTGCATATTTTGGAAATTAGTCTACCACGACTACGCATTATCCTCACGCCATTAATATCATTAAATCGTAAAGATTGCAGGTATGCTACCAGAACACCAGGTGAATACGGATAAAAAAGATAGAGCTTAGCCCAAAATTTATAGACATTGGCCATGCTTGCCCTATCCGAGCAACTATCAAGTAGGTGGAAGATTTTTGACACAAGAATTGGATCAGTTAAAACATCATATCTTGGTTGGTTGCGGCGATCATTGAACTCCATTTTGTTATTTTGACCAAGGTAACTCAGAGATTCTGTTTTCTATTCAACATAATGTTCAATAAAAAGTTCTCTTTCTACATCCTCGAGATTGACTACCAAACCTTTGCACCAATTTTCCATATTTTTTTCTGTATGCAAAATTTAAAAGGGGAAATAATTTTAAATGGAGGAAATATGTAAAATTTTACTTGACTCAGTACAACAGTTAGTAACTTTAGCAGCTCAAAACACAGTGCATATACTGCTTAGTATGAATTGTTTGAACTTGATATATAAACAATTTCAGTAGAAAATTAACAAAATACAGCTTAAGTGAAAAACGAAACATAGATTTCAACACACAAAACATGATAAGCGACATTTGAATAAGCGAATTAGAACTTGCTAGTTGTAATCAGGAATTTATAAGTTAGAACAACCTAAAAATTAGTCATATAACAACAATTAATTAGCTTATCAAGAATAATCAATTAGCTTATAAACAATTAAACACATGAAACATAGATTTCAATACACAAAAGTTCAACAATTCCCCGAGCATACAACTTATCAACAACAAGTACTAGTTGTAATCAGGAATTCATAAGATAAATAATCAAAAGATTTTGTAATATGAAGATAAGTTATATGCCAGGAAAGCGAGTCTTTCTCGGTGATTTTCACTGGCTTGACTTGTTTGCACAACCTGGAAATTTCAGAAAGATAAAATTCAACAATTAGCTAAACGGTAATGTGAAGGTCTATGATTGACACAGTGAAATGAAGCATTTCCGCAGGTTGAAATTGAAAAGTAACAAACGACATGGGAAATTAGGGATAGATTATTGCCTAATTTTACGGAAACTAAAATTTCACATAGGTTGAGGAATAAGAATACAAAACGAAGAATTCGTCATGTAAAAACAACGAATTAGCTTCATTAGGGAAATTACTGGAAAATAGGCTTAAAATATGGACATAAATTGATAAATATTAGGAAAATTAACATGAATTAACAAATTTGAATACAATCGCCATTAATTTGAAAAGCAGATTACCTTAATTTGGAGGAATGAAACTCTTTAATGGCAGTTTCAGCGAATTAGAGGGGCGAAAATGATAGTGATGAATGACTTAAACCATAACTTGAGAAGCCCAGTTGAAAAGTGTCGGAAAATATGAAGCGTGAAGACGAAGAAGGTAGAAGTGTGGTGATCGGAGACGATGATCGGTGGAAGAGAGAGAAAGCGAGATAAGTGAGAAAGGGAAAATGGAAAATGAATGAAACTTGAGCGTTTGGGGGTGTGCGACGATTATGAAAAGTAAATGCCTGAGTATCTCACCGTTTATTGAATAGTGGTTCTCACGGTTCTCATTATCCTAGCGGTTCTCACAGGATCCCGAATATATATATATATATATATATATATATATATATATATATATATATATATATATATATATATATATATATATATCAAATAAGTCCCCCTCCTAAGTGTGAGTCCATAAGTCCTCCTTAGAGCCCTTGGATGAGCACTATGGAAGGCTGAGATTGAAGACAAAAAACAAGGGATTAATGCCTAATTAAGCCCACTCTCTCACTACCTTACTAATCCACATTAATCAAATACTAATCAACTATATATAATTTATTTTTCCACCCACTTATCTCTCATTCACATAATTCATTCACCACCCCTCTCAAAAACCCAAATTAATTCTCTCAAAAAAAACCCAAATAATTCCCCTCTTCCTCACCAATCCAACCCAACCCCACCGGCCACCACCATCCACCCCCACCCACACGGCCACCACCATCCACCCCCGACCACCAGTACTCCCCAAAAAGACTCTCCAACACCACCGAGCACTACCCCCAACTACCACCCCGACTATCACCACTCACGCCAAATCCAACCACCACGCCCTTCCACACGCAAACACCGCTTACTCCACAAACCACCTCCAGATCTGCCACTAACGTCGCCAATAGCACCCCCTGTGAACGCCGCCTATACCTCCACTGCCGCCACTCACACATCCGACTCCAACAAGACCGACAACCGCCCCTCCTCTTATCACGCAGCCACCACCACGACGACCACCTTCTCCCAGATCTGCCACCTTACACCACGCACCCGACATCAACCCGCCATGCACAACCACCAACAACCCGACACCACCTTGTTTTTTGTTTTGTTTTTTTGTTTTGTTTTTTGTTTTTGTCTTTCTTTTGTGTTTATCAGTGTGTTGTTTGGTTGTTTTGTTTGTTTTATTTTTTGTTTTGTTTTATGTTATTGTTATTATTTTGTGTCTTTTATTTTGATTGTTTTGGTTGTTTTGTTTGTTTTATTTTTTGTTTTGTTTTATGTTTTTGTTATTTATTTTGTGTCTTTTATTTCGTTTTTTTAATTTTTTTTGTTTAAATTTACATATTGTGTGCTAAAAATTCTGCCTCTAATGATTTCAAAATTCAAATTTTGAAAATCCCGCCTCCAATGTTTTCATGCGATATTTTTACTCCATTTTATGCTTGTTAAAATCTTGCCTCCATTTTTTTTCTTATTGTCTTGTTTTATAGTTTTACTAATCTCGCCTTGTTAAAATTCGTGTTGTTGATTTTAATTTTGTAGTAAAGTTAAAGTTACATCTTCCTCTAATAATGTTACATGTTTTTCTATTAAATTTACACGTTATTAAAGTTACAGTTTTTTCCATTTAAATTACACTTTTCTCCATTAAAATTACACTCATCTTTGTTAAAGTTACATTTTTTTGTATTAAAGTTACACTTTTTTCTGTTAAAATTACACTTTTTCTCCATTAAAATTACATTTTTTTCTGTTAAAATTGTAGTTTTCTCTATTAAAGTTAAAGTTACACTTATTTCTATTAAAATTACACTTATTTCTATTAAAATTACACATTTCTCTATTAAAATTACACTTAGCTCTTTTAAGGGTAAAATTACACTTATTTCTATTAAAATTACACTTTTCTCTGTTAAAATTACACATTTCTCTATTAAAATTACACTTATCTCTTTTAAAGTTAAAGTTATAGTTATTTCTATTAAAATTATATTTATTTCTATTAAAATTACACATTTCTCTATTAAAATTACACTTATCCCTATTAAAGTTAAAGTTACACTTATTTCTATTAGAATTACACTTTTTTCTATTAAAATTACAGATTTCTCTATTAAAGTTACTGCTATCTCTATTAAAGTTATATTTTTCTCTACTAAAGTTACACTTATATCTATTAAAGTTACACTCTAAAGGACTACAGTTTTACTCTCAATGGACTCATGTTACATGTTTAATATGGACAAAAGTTACAGTCTCAATGGACTAAAGTTACACTCTCAATGGACTAAAGTTACACTTTTAATATGGACTAAAGTTACACTTTTAATATGGACTAAAGATACACTCTCAATGGACTAAAATTACACTTTAATGGACTAAAATTACACTTTTAAAAGACTAAAGTTACATTTATAAGTCACTCAATTCACAATGAGTTGTGTTAAAATTGGAAAAATTCAAAATAATATTTGTCGAAAAAACTGAGTTTCACTCGTAAAACGCAAAATATATTGTAAATTTGCTTCAAATTTTCAAATTTCAAAATAAAATCCGTCAAACCGCAATTTTTTTTGTTAAAATTACACTTTTTTCTGTTGAAATTACACTTTTAAAACAGTGAAAGTGTAGTAACATTTGTATAAAGTTTCAGTCCAAAAAAAAAATTATGCTCAAAATTTTTTTTTTGTGTATAATTAATCCATTAGTGAATATATAATTAAAGCTAGAGAGAGAAAGTGGATTAATTAGTGTATAGGAAACTCATTAGTGTTAACTATGCTTTTTTGCTTTCAATCTCAACCATCCTTAGTGGAAGATCTAAGGGATGTAGAGAGTACTTATGGACTCAAATATTTTGGTGGACTCATAAGAACTTCACTCTATATATATATGTATATATATATATATATATATATATATATATATATATATATATATATATATATATATATATATATATATATATATATATATATATATATATATATATATATACTTCCTCCATTCAACTCCACTCTACCACTTTCCTTTTTTACGTTTGACAACGCGTGTTTTTGACGCGCTAAATATCGTTAGCTACGTATTTGCAAAATTATAAAAGTTAGATATTTTTAATGTGTTCGTAAAGACGAATCAAACAAGATCCCACATGAATATATTTTCACTTGTGTATCGAGAGAAAATTGAAATTGAATACTCACTTGTGAACAGTGTAAAAAAATGATTGAATGGAGGAAAGTATTTATCTATTTATATTATTAAAGGAAGCTTTTTTCGAGCGATTATAAAAAACAATTTTTTAAAACAAATTTCGACTTTAATAACTAGAAATAACAGAGATATATAGCACGCAATAGAATGTACATAGTAAAAAAATTCTCCTGATGAGATAAAACCTTGGTCCTATCTTTAATCAAATTTTTTAATCTCAAGAATACTATTTATCCTCTAATCCTATATAGCATCATGTACACGGTATTATATGGAAGTATAATTTAACAATATGATGTTAACTTTACAGCTACTGTAACACCCCATACACCAAGGTGCCTTACCATGACCACCTAATACATGAGAGTGCTACCATCTCGGTTACCCGAGGCATAGTAATCAAAAGTGACCATCACGAAACATAGTTTAAGCATAAAGTTTAAAGTAATTACTTCAAAACCAACTGTAACGTAAAGTACAACTGTTCTAAAACTAAACTACAACTAAAGTACAAAAGGTATTATGACAACACAATAGAAGACTACTATCAGACTCGCAGCGACTCCATCCCCAGCTAATTCTGCGCGCATCCATAGTATACCTGCTAGACAACTGCTCACCATCCCCGAATGGATCACCAAGTTTTTAAACATTTAAACCGGAGTCAGTTACTGATTACACAAAACAAGATACACAAGATAACAATACACACAAAACTCCCAACTACATTATATCTCCACACACCTGACTACAAACTAAAGTGTGTAGTCCTGCCAGAATACCCATCGCAAAAGATATTCCACGCCGCCAGTGGGGGACCGCAGTCGTACACACCAAATCCCCACTCATCTATACCGAGCGATAACCCATGTTCATTAATGTGCACATCCCCTCCAGTGGCGGGTTCCACAAAGGGCAAATCAAGGGCGTGAAGCCACTCCCGCAAGTGACTCCACTCAGCCAAGAACACGCCTCGCGAACCACAAACAAACACAACACAACCAATTATACAACAACAACACCACCAATACAATCCAATATGATAAAGATCAACAATAAACACAACCATCACTAACAACTATGTAATCAATAACTGAGTAGGGAAACCCTACCTGGAAGAGAAATCACCAATACCGTCACAATAGCAAATCAGCAAAGTTCCTCTACGAAATCACCTCCTATCAAATATACAATCATACAATCACCATCTATTATCAAAATACTCCAAAAATCCCCCAAATTACCCAATTAGAGTTTCAACTAATATCAACGAAAAGGCATAAAAACAATACAAGGATCTTACCCACGACACGACGAACTCAACGGCGTAAAGAACACGATGATCCGGCTTCCCTAGACTTTGGGATTTGATAGCAATGCGAAGAAAGGAAGTAACGTAACTTGTTTTCTTCTCTTGAGAGCTTTTAGAAAAAAAACACACAGTGACAAAGGAACTGACGGAATGCTTTAATTATCAATCACGCATTGCTAACAAAACCCGGCTAAAACAACCCTCGGGACCGACTTACTCGATCGAGTAAGTCACTTACTCGATCGAGTGACCCTTACTCGATCAAGTGCCACACTTACTCGATCGAGTACCCATCAGCAGAACACTGTTTCGAAATACAAACTCACTAACTCGACAGAGTAAGCCCCACTCGATAGTGTACCCAACAGCATAGAAAACCGTAGTATTACAGTCTTTCCTCCTTAAAATGAACTTCGTGCCCGAAGTCCAAACCCAACCTATAAAACGTGAACTCTTAACACCAACTTCACCAACTAGGCCTACCTCCACAGTATGGCTCACGATATCGTATCCACCACATTATAGTCTGTCGACACGAACTCCATACACTTCCAAATACCATCCACCAACGCCGCTAGCTTCGTCTCACTAACATATTTTCCACTAGAAAGATCCAATATCAAGACACTCATAAGCATAAAACAAAATGTTACATTCTACCGCCCTTAAAAAGAACTTCGTCCTCGAAGTTCACCCACACTCATAAACATCATCATCCAACTGTCAACGCTATCGAACTCATAAACATCATCATCCAACTGTCAACACTATCGAAGTATTCTCCCATTCCTAAACATCGCACTACTATAAGCACCGCCATGACCTTTAATAATATCAACCACAACATAAATCCATCCTTTATTCTACGCCAAGGCTCAAACTTCCATTATACCGCAACATGTACAACCATTAAGCTCTTTTTGTCGCATCCTACTCCTCTTAAGATAAGTGTTACGTCCTCGTAACCCACTAATACTAAATCCTTTGCTATACTTCCCAAAATTCTCATCACCACCGTATGTCAACGATAACCGACTAAAACCTCCACACCTACAACCATCCCTATATCAAGGTCTCTCTTCCTCTAACAGTCCTCCTTCCTCAATTCATGTTGCACTCCATCTAATCTATACCATAAAATCCACAGCAAAATCACCACACCAACTCTTCAACATTATCGCCCAATGACATACTCCTCTATACATGCGCTTATCTCCATAATCATAATTCACAATCCACATTTGTTGTACACACTCTCACTAGATTCTCAAGCTCTCCCTTTTATTACCACACCTCATCCACAACTTAACATGATACTAATTTCCAACACCCTATACTCACTGTCCCAATAAAAGATTATGAACGACCTGCAGCTTCCAGATTAGTACAACACATGTTCCACAAATTACTTGCCATTACTATGTCAACCAATGCCTCCTCTAAAAGAAGATCACAACTACTCCGACAACCTCTCGCAACTGTGTCCCATCAACAGGATATCACTATACCATGACAACAACGGAAACATACACAACTCTCTTCCATATCATACTCTACCCTCACTCCCAAGCTGAAACAGGTAAGAAACATCAATAAACAAAACAACCGTCTATCTGCCAAAACCGAAACTCGCAGGAAACAGCAGTAAACAAAACAACAATCTATGTATAACTGGTATGTACTTTCGAAAACTCGTATCGTAATCATCCCTCCTACTCCACCACAACCGATGGCGGCATCGCAACACCGCCACATACAGCCGCACCGCAGCGCAAAAATACCCGCATCACAACACGAAGTACCGTGCCCGGATCACCACCCGAGGCACAACAGCCACATCGATAGTCATCGCAACTTACATAATTCCCATAAATACTGACTCAGTATAACTCTCTGGACAAGAAAACTTCCTCAACACCACTTTACTAGATCACAACGCAACATATTACACAGAATAAACAGATAAGAACCTCGTGAATATCATCCATACCATTACATGGAATAAACACATATCATGAATACACATACAAGTATAACTAGCCATGCCAGATCACCCAAACTATCACTTTTGAATATCATTCCATTAGGCTACCGTACCCAACATATATTACAGAACATTCAGATAACAACTTTATAACTATCACACCATACCACTTCTCGTGAGGTCAGAACCCCACACAAACATCTATACACATCATTGACCCGTAATCAAATCCAACTAGTCAATCTTGATCACGTAAGTTACCACTTGATAAAGGTTATCTCTCGCCCGAGCTTAACTCGCATGCCCTTCATAACACATTCTCCCATTCGCATAACTATCACCTCCTGACAAATGTAACCATACAATTAATACTCAACTACTAGTAACCGCCTCCTATAACCACATCTTATACTTCCACACAACCATACATATCAATCTGGTCTCTGCAAAATCAACCTCTTTAGAATGGCTATCTTTCCTGCTTATCATCACTCTTAACCGCTAGTGACAACAACTCAACACTACCACTGTTCGTATATCAAACCTTTTACACTCATCTCTAAATATCACGGTTTCTTTCCCATCTTCAGTTAACATCCCAAATGACAAACATTAAACCAATCAACCAAAATTCACCTGAACATTCGTACCAATTCTGTCTTTAATTGTATCGCCACCTAACTCACCACCAAAATCTCATATCGTGAAAATACTCTACCAACTTTTACTCCCCTTAATTCCTCGAAGCTCATGGCTAACATGTTGACCTGAAACTCCTATATAACCATTAACTCCCACCCTCTCATGATGCTATCACACATTTCCATGATTCCTTACTTGCATGTTCTTTAATTCCAACCGACGTTTTCGCAGCTTAATTTCATCCTTCCCTTCCCTTTACACTCAACAATACCAATTATTAGTTCATCTTTTTACTCATTGTACCTAACTCCCTGGTAATTCGGTTACCTTCTCACTCTTTCTTACCATGGGTCCTCTCTCATCATTCTACTGACTTACACTTGCCACTAATCCCATCTGGTTACCTTTTTTTTCGCCTTTAGAAACCAAAACTCATTTCATACCGTTAATTGCCCAAGGAAGTCACACACTAGTTTAACCTCTTGATGATACAAATTCCCAAACTCGGCCACTACCTACACATCGTGGCATAACTTGATCTCACTATACACCATTCGATTACATTCCTCTATAACGACCTTCCATCACATATATCCTTAACCAACCCAGTTATGACTATCTTCCTTCATAATCCTTAAACATCCCAAGTTCCACCATTCGCATCCTTCATTTCAATCTTTTCATTCTCACGTTCCATAATCTTACATCACCCCTTACCCATATTCACTTACTTTTACATTACTCAACACGCGACTATATCACTCACCACATCTCACAAAAAATGCTCCATGCATCGATAAGCTCATCAATCTCCCTTTCCTTTTTCCACTATCCATCACAACTACATATAACTCATGTCCTCCCCACCGAACTCATACCCATCACAAGGTGTTACTCATTACATCATAAGATCTCATAACTTACGCATCAGAACCAACACATACGAAAAACAATGCATAAAGAAGCAAAAGAATACCTTCGAGTTAAACATGATATGCGACGAGGTAAAAAGATAAGCATATGACCCAAAATAGGGGTCACTAGATCGAGTACAGCCTACTCGATCGAGTAGGTGAAGGTCAGAAGCACGTACAACAAATTACCAGGGCAACTTGATCGAGTAAGGGTACTCGATCGAGTAACAAGTGGTGCACTCGATCGAGTAAGTGCTACTCGATTGAGTACCCTACTCATTTCTCATCACAGTCCAATTTTCGTAAAACGGTCATATCTCACTCGTTTCTTGGTCATTTTGGGCGTGTGACCTATTGTTAGAATCGTAAAAGAACAAGCTATAACCTCCAAGTGGAATCATATCAAAATCACATATAAATCTTAAGTTATATTAGTTTAAAGACAACCTTTCTATAATCGGACAACATAACTACTTGATTTTTACTTCCAAACAACTTGAACAATAACAAAGTAGACAAAATCAACTCGATACTCGTAAAACCAGTATCCCTAACCACATGCATGTTACTATCTACAAAAGCCAAACAACAACATCCATCCTGCACATATATTATTCAACTTATCAATCATGTACTACCCACATGCTTTTATTCTATAACTTTACGTAAAACAATAACATAATCTACGACATAAAATCCCCTATTCACGTGTTACTAATATAGCAACAGTAGAAAATCCACTTCCATCACATAAACACGTTCTCCACATGAATTTCGTATTCTCATGCAATTACTTACTTCATCTTCTCAATCCAATTCATAGATCCTATTCATACAACGTATTCATACAATTTATTCATCCAAACACATTCATCCACCATATTCATCCAGTCATATGCATATAAACAGTAGTAAACTAGTAGCGATCCCAACCACAATTCACGTTATCATAAACAATTACCTTCATCTGTTCCACCACACCTCCATTCAACCACATAACACCCATCCAACATATTCATACAACACATCATTCAATATGTATGCAATAGAACATTAACAAGCACATAGCGATCCCATGACACCCCATAGTGACCGGTTCAAAGTTGTAGTGCGAGTTCGCGACTTTAGGACGTCTCCCAAGCTTTTGCATTAGCTCCTAACAAATCCTACCCGAGTTCATTTTAATTTGACTCTCTATATTCATTAGGTTCATTAGTTACAGGTTCCAAAATCGTCGCTCTTATACCACTTTGTAACACCCCCATACACCAAGTGGCCTTACCAAGACCACCTAATGCATGAAAGTGCTGCCATCTCGGTTACCCGAGGCATAGTAATCAAAAGTGACCATCAAGAAACATAGTTTAAGCATAAAGTTTAAAGTAATTACACCAAAACCAACTTTAAAGTAAAGTAAAACTGTTCTAAAACCAAACTACAACTAAAGTACAAAAGGTATTATGATAACACAGCGGAAGACTACTATCAGACTCATGGCAACTCCATCCCCAGCTAATCTTGTGCGCATCCATAGTATACCTGCTAGATAACTACTCACCATCCCCGAATGGATCACCGCCGTTTTTAAACATTTAAACCGGGGTCAGTTACTGATTACACAAAACAAGATACACAAGATAACAATACACAGACAACTCCCAACTCCATTATATCTCCACACACCTGACTACAAACTAAAGTGTGTAGTCCTGCCAGAATACCCATCGTAACAGATAGTCCACGCCGCTAGTGGGGGACCGCAGTCGTACACACCAAATCCCCACTCATCTATTCCGAGCGATAACCCATGTTCCTTAATGTGCACATCACCTCATGTGGCGCGTTCCACATATGGCGAATCAAAGGCGTGAAGCCACTCCTGCAAGTGACTCCACTCAGCCGAGGACACGCCTCGCGAACCACAAACAAACACAACACAACCAATTATACAACAACAACACCAATACAATCCAATATGATAAAGATCAACAATAAACACAACCATCACCAACAACTATGTAATCAATAACCGAGTAGGGAAACCCTACCTGGAAAAACAATCACCAATACCGTCACAATAGTGAATCAACAAAGTTCCTCTACGAAATTACCTCCTATTAAATATACAATCATACAATCACCATCTAGTATCAAAACTCTCCCAAAACCCCCCAAATTACCCTATTAGGTTTTCAACTAATATCAACAAAAAGGCATAAAAACTATACAAAGATCTTATCCACGATACGACGAACTCAACGACGTAAAGAACACGACGTTCCGACTTCCCTAGCCTTTGGGATTTGATAGCAACGCGAAGAAAGGAAGTAACGTAACTTGTTTTTTTCTCTTGAGAGGTTTTAGAAAAAATACATTGTGACAAAGGAACTGACGGAATGCTTTAAATATCAATCACGTATTGTTAACAAAACCCGGCTAAAATAACCCGCGGAACCGACTTACTCGATCAAGTGACCCTTACTCGATCGAGTGCCACACTTACTCGATCGAGTACTCATCAACAGAACATTGTTTCGAAATCCAAACTCACTAACTCGACAGAGTAAGCCCCACTCGATAGAGTACCCAACAACATAGAAAACCGTAGTATTACAGGTACTACTTAACACGATTTTTCATAGGTATGAGGTTAAATTAAAGACCTCATAATGAACCATTTTAGTTACACTAAAATTATAGTGTTGTGTACATATATATATATATATATATATATATATATATATATATATAGCTTTTTGGCAGTCACGACTCCGTCCAAACATTAGATTCTTTTTTAGGTTTCCCCATTCCTATTTTAATTTTTTGAGCACAATTTATTTGATCTATGTATTGTTTCGTGATCTTACATGTTAATGACTCCTGACTAATGATTTCTTCTATTTTTGTGCAATGCAACATAATTAGATACACTACAAGAATTAGCATTCTTGACGAATCGAGGTACTCATGATGTTTTTCGTATTTGTTAATTGAGTAAGTCTCTTGAGGGATCGTCCCACCCTTGATTAGTGTGAAACATAACAAAATTATAGAAAGTTACAAAAAAGAAAAATAAATCAAACTCTTATTATGTAAGTGATTTCATATAAAGATTATTAAGATACCATGTGTCTGTTATAATTAGTATTGTTAATTTTCTAGACTTAATTTATTAGACTCATTTACCTATAATATTAATTGACATTCAATCATTATAGAAAAAATAAAGCTTTTGTATGTTTCATTGTTTGCCCACATGTATCAAGATTGTGCGGAGAAGATCGATCTCGGACAAACTAATACATAGGTTGTCCTCTGTATGAATTTAGTTCGGTGATGCTTATATTAGAAAATTTAAATAATTCTCCTTTGTTTTTTAGAATTGTTTTGTAATTTCGCAAAGTACCAATTGTAAAATTTTATAGTAAGATATAATTTACTTCACAATGCTAAAAGAGAAATATAGGAGCATATTATCTTACAACACAAATTCTTGTTTCAGACCGCCACTATCCGTCTTAAGCTTAAGACGGATAGTGGCGGTCTTAAGCAAGACGGACTGATCTTACAATGTATCATTACCTTTTGGAGAAAATGGAGAGAGTTATAATTGCAATGCAACATAAGATACGGGTGGCAGAAATTGTTGAGGAATATGGTTTTCCAAGTGTGACTCTAGTACCTAATGTGAGAGACCACTAACTATTGCGTGAGACATGCGAGTCCGAGTCTCACGGTCTCACACCGTCCTATTATATAAAAGAACAATTCATTTCATTTATTAAAAATAACAAATAAATGAGACAATTTAAAATAGAAAAGGCAAACAAATGAATGTGACATCTAAAATAAAAAAGGTAAACAAATGATCAGAACGGAGGGAGTATTGGATAGAAGATGATTGGTTGAGTTTAGTCAAGATTAGAACTCCTATGAGCCGTCAACTACGCAATCTCAATAGGCGTTAATAAGTGATTATATAAATAAAGTAGTACTCCGTATAAAGCTACGCACTTCAATATTATACTCCGCATACAACTCTTTGGTGTAGTAATAAATGTGATAGACTACTGTTTTTATGTAGCTATACATTTTTCTAACACTATTTTGTTTGTTTGCATGAAATTTGTTATTTTTTTGGTTCGATTTGATCATAGATTTTTTAGTTTTTTCATCGATGATCATGTCGTCATTGTAGGAACTATCTAATGATCGTAGCTGTACATTACCGTTATGTATTCTTTTATGAGGTAGTCTGATATATAAATTGTATAAAACGGATTTGTTAACAAATATTGATGCAATTATTACTCGATAAATACTCAATTTTGTTCTACAACCTTCACCATGAATAGAACACGGAACAGGTTAAACATATTTTATTTTCTTAGACTAAAGGAAAATAGTTTAGTGCAAACTTATTAGGCGTATATTACACATATTATCGTATTATTAGCATATTATCTTTTGATATCGTAATCTTTGCATATCGTATCAGTTTGATACGGTCTTCCTAAAATATAGGATCTATTGTATTGTATTATATAACCCTTGAAATGCAAATGAGAAGGCAACATAATTGATTCGATTTCCCTATCAAAACTACTTTCAACAAATAACCTTAAAAATAACTTTAAAAAGACATGTTACTAATCCCATTAATTATATAACGTAAAGTGTGATAAGTAATATCATTTTTCAACGTTGTTTTTGTATAAGATTATTTTTCCGTAATTACGATATAGCGAAATGTCACTTTAGTTAACATACGACAATCTCAAATTAATATAAAAAAACTTTACATGAGGAAGTACTATTATATTAACAAGATTCTTAAGTATATGATAGATTTGCAATTAGTTGATCAGAATAGTAATCTCATACATTGGTAGAACACCACACAAACAAAGTAGCATATAGTTCAAGCGTGAAAACATTTCTTAGTTACTACTTTATACACGGTAGAGGACTATTGAAGAGTCTATCGATCCGAAATACTCAAGAGGAGGGGGGGGGGGGGTGAATTGAGGATTAAAAACTTAGACCACTTTTTGAACGATTTGTTTAAGCGTAAGAATTGATTACTTATTTAAAGTTTATTGATCAAACTGTAACCAAGTAATTGATTGAATTGAAAGAACACGAAATAAACGAAAGAGAAAGAGAGACACACGGAATTTTGAAGTGGTTTAGTTTCACAAATCGAAACCTACGTCCACTATTCCCGATTAATAAATTTAGTACCTTTCTATGGATTACAAATTTACTAACCCAACTCGTACAACTAACCCTAGTTGTAACTTAAGTGAGTACCGTTAAATACTCGAGTGACTAACTTACGCTAATAAGAAAGCACTAATGATTCTACTAAAAGTGCACGTTAATGAACGAGTAAGAAATCAATTAAGTACTATTATCTTATAACGATAACAATAAGAATGAATGCACACGTTAATAAAATACACGACCTTTTTCGAAAAAGAACAAAACGGTTTTCTTGCTTTAAAACACGGTTTTTGCTTTTTGAAAATAAATCAAAGTTATGCTCAAAGATCTTACTTTCAAATGTAACAAAGAGTAAAGTATTTATAGTAAAAGAGGAGCAAGGGTGAGAGGAGTTTCGGTCACCTTGAAACCCTAATATGGCCGAAATAATATGATATGAAAATAGAATCATATCTTATTATTTTTATCCATAAAACCTTAGAAAAAGATATAAGTTGTTAATAGATTATCTTATCATATATTCACCTAATATTCTTTCCATAATGCCCTAGATATGCCGAATGAAAATAAGGAAAAATCATACCAACTTTCCTTATTTTATTTAAGCAATCTCTTAGAAAAGATATAGGATAATCATAAGATAATCCAATCAAATATATACTTAATATATTTTCCTTAAATCCCTTGATATGATAAGATTTTTATCAACAAAATATCTTGTCATATATACTAACCATATTATGCTAATTATAAAAGATATGTTAAGATAATTTATAGAATAGAATCTTAACAATATTCATCTTATATTAGTATGCTCACACGAGAACCATACGGCCCATATGCCCCATTATCTCGTGAAACCCTAGCATATTATTAGGTTAGATTTAGGGTTTTAGAGTATGTAATATTAGAAACCCTAATTAGTAACATGACACAACTCATAAGTTGATTAAATACAATTACTAATTATAAGCTTATAATAAAACCATCTTCAATAAGAATATAACCTCACTTGCATAATAAATACTTTTTGCTAAAACATTTAAAAGAAACAAAAACATTTTTCAAAAACAATTTAAAAACATTTTAGTCGTGTATAATATAAATTTCACATCTCAATGTTATAGTAGAAGAGCTATAACATTGAGCTCTTATATAAGCAATGTTATAACTGTGAAGCTATAACTTTACCAATCTAAGAAGTGCATTCTTACGTTACCATACAAGATAACCACCTACACTATTCTAATCTTCTTAGGAGATCTTCGAATGTAGGCTTCTCCATTATTTAAGCTTGATTAATCTTTAAATGAGCTTTATCTTCTCATAAATGCTTGAATAATACTTTAATAGCTTGTAATATCTTGATCCTTGATTGAGGGCTTGATCACATGATATGTTCTTGTATACTTCCATCACAATTCTTTAATGCTTGCGATTAGTAAGTCTAATCTAAAAGGGCTAAACAAACAATTACGCGCAACGAGTATATAGAATATAAATCACTCTTGACATCATCAAAACATAAACATATATTTATATGGTCCAAAAAATTCCCACTTTTTGATGATGGCGAGTCTCCTAAAATTGTGACTAAGTATATAGTTCCCCCTCAATATAATACCGTCATCTTTATAGATAAAGATTAACGCAAGATCAAACAATTACATACAAGACCAAAGGCTTTAAGGATTTTAAGAGATAATAGGTCTTGACAAGGAGCAAGCTTAGGCAAATACGAAATCATGGTCATTTCTTCCCCCTTTTGACATCATCGAAAAGACGAAAACAGACATAAAACGACTAGAATGATATCAACCAAGGCAAGAAATATATATTAATCAAAGCATATATTATCGCATAAGAACGACTTCAACATAAGCAAGCCCTACATATAAAGTGTGTAATACAAACCAAGTTGAGTACAGATTTTGTAGGAGAGAAGGAAATTAGTCACTCACCTACTTGCGACCTACTGAAGCATGCATGCAATCTAACATAATAGATATCTCTAGCTACCGTACATATACACTTCAACCAAGGGAAGTCCAAAACACATGCCAAGGACTTACATATGAATGTGAGAAGAGGTAATTGGGTAAGAAGGGGCAAAAAAATTTGGATATGTGGAGGTAAAAGCCAAGCTAGCACCGATCACAACCAAAGATAACCATATTTCACTTTCGAACCCAATATTAAAGATGATGCACCATGCCAAGTACGGCACACACTCACTCACATTAACAAATACTTCTCCTTAAGTAATATGGAAATGAATAAGAATAGGAGTGAGTAATAAGAGATTTCTGCTTTTTCATCTTTTATAATATCATTTTTCTCCTTTTTTTTTTGTATTTTTTTCCATTTTTTTTTGGTCCATCTTTTTCTTCCTTCCTTCCAATATTCATCACAACACCAACAAAATTGACCACAACAAGACTTCCAAATATACCAACAATACTAGCTTGACAAGGGTAGGCCATATGAAATATAGTTGAATAAATAGGTCAAAACTAGACAAATTTGGCTAATGTGAGGTTAGTAGGTAAAACGTAAAGGAAGGGTCGCCTCTCCACATGTGTTACCACCATAAACCGAGTGTATACAGGCAATAAGAGACAAATTTCATGCTTATGTAATTTCATGTTACATGCCATGTAAGGAGTACTACTCACATCCTAAATGAAACCAATCATGAATGTCATTGGTTTATGAAGCTCTAAATCTTAGAATGTATAAGTAATGAAAGATATGGTCTGTATACAACACAAAATATAATAGGCTAGCAAACTGAATATTCTCATAAAATAATAAAATACTATATAAGAATGTACTTGCAGCGAAAAATACGGACACAGACATACGATCTTGTCTTAACTAGTCAGTCATACGGTTAGGAAATAATTATGATAGTTTAGGTGCCACTGATTAAACCAATATCCAACCGTAAAGTCTCAAAACGTCCTCTAGCTAAAGGCTTTGTCAAAATGTCTGCCCATTGTTTTTCAGTACTACAAAATTCGAGTTTTATATTCCCTTTTTCAATCTGGTCACGTATAAAATGGTGTCTAATTTCAATGTGCTTAGTACGCGAGTGCTGCGCGGGGTTTTTGGAAATTATAATAGCACTCGTATTATCGCATAAAATAGAAATACAACCTACGTTAACACCATATTCACATAACTGTTGCTTAAGCCATAATAATTAAGTACATACCAGTCCTGCTGCAATATATTTGGCTTCTGCTGTTGAAAGAGCACCTGATTCTGCTTCTTTGAACCCCAAGTGATAATGCAAGGTCCAACAAATATGGCAACACCTGACGTACATTTCCTGTCTAAGGAACATCCTGCGCAATCGGCATCTGAATATCTGACATGATCAAAATGGCATTCCGTAGGATACCATAGATATAGTTTGGACGTCCCAATAAGATATCGGAAAGATTATTTTTACGGCCGTCATATGCGATTCTTTGGGAGATGATTGATATTTTGCACAAACGCATACACTAAACATGATATCTGGTCTACTTGCAGTTAAATATAGTAATGACCCAATCATTTCTCGGTAAGTTATTTCATCAACAGACTTACCGTCTTCATCTAAAGTCAATTTCTTGTCTGCGACCATTGGAGTAGACATAGCATGGGAATTTTCCATTTCGACTTTCTAATTAACTCCTTAATATATTTCTGTTGATGAATCTTGATGCCTTCCTCGGTTTGTTGAATTTGTAGACCTAGGAAGAATTTCAATTCTCCCATCATACTCATCTCAAATTCGGAAGTCATCAATTCCGAAAAATACTTGCATAGATTACGGTTTTGTTATCCAAAAACAATATCGTCAACGTAGACTTGAACAACCAAAAGATCGGATTCCTCGGTTTTTAGGAATAATGTCTTATCTACAAATCCTCTTTTAAATCCACTGTCAAGTAGAAATTTTGATAATCTGTCATACCAGGCCCTTGGTGCTTGCTTCAATCCATACAAGGCCTTATCTAATTTAAAGACATGATCTTTAAATTTGTTATCCATAAATCCAGGAGGTTGTTCTACGAAAACTTCTTCTTTTAAGTACCCATTTAGGAACGCTGTCTTGACATCCATTTGGAAGAGCTTCATTCCTTTATGAGCTGTGAATGCTATCAGAAGTCTAATAGCTTCAAGACGAGCCACAGAAGCAAAGGTCTCGTCATAATTTATTCCTTCTTGCTAGCTATAACCTTGTACCACCAATCTTGCCTTATTTCGAACTATGACACCGGCATCATCTAGTTTATTTCTAAACACCCATCTGGTTCAGATTACAGATCGATCCTTGGGTCTAGGAACTAAGTGCCAAACTTTGTTCCGTTCGAATTGTTGAAGCTCTTCTTGTATAGCTATAATCCAATCTGATTCTGCGAGAGCTTCCTTGATACTCATTGGTTCGATTGCTGATAGAAATGAATAGAAGGAGCAGAAATTATTCAGGGATCGTCGCGTTTGAACACCATTTTTAATATTCCCAAGAATGCTTTCCATAGGTTGTGAACTCTTATATTTCCATTTTGTTGAAGTACTTGGTTCTTCAGCATTTGAACTTGATCCAACTTCATTTGGCTCAGAGTTTAAGGACGTTCCCCCCGAATCCAATCTTGGTGTTGTAGTTGAGTCAGGTATGACTTCAGACTCATTACCTTGGTTTATATTTAATATTATAGTAGCATCAGCTATAACATTGGGTTGAGACCCCTTATCTTGAGACAAAGTTATAGTATCATCAACTATAACTTTAGTTTTCTTTTCTTTGTCATTTGAAGAATGATCAAGCTCATCATTTGTTCCTTCAATCTCCTTGTCCTCAATTTCCAATTCTGGAGGATCATTTCTGGAAAGACGAAAGTCAGGTTCATCCATGTCTTCTTCCTCATCCTGTAAGGGCTTATCAAATACATTATCTTCATAAAAAATAACATGAATACTTTCTTCAATACAAAGTGTTCTTTTATTGAAGACCTTATAAGCCTTGATATGATCCGAATAACCTATAAAAATAGTCTCATCACTTCTAGGGCCTAACTTACTTAACCTATTTTTCCCATTGTTGTGAACAAAACACTTACTCCCAAAACAACGAATATGAGAGATATTAGGTTTACGACCTCTTAGAAGTTCATAAGGGGTTTTCTTTAGGATAGGTCTTATCATAGCACGGTTATGAATATAACATGAAGTACTAATGGCTTCAGCCCAAAAATTACGAGGTAGACCACTGCACAAAAGCATTGTACGTGCCATATCTTCCAGTGTTCTATTCATACGTTCAACAACACCGTTTTGTTGAGAAGTTCGTGGTACAGAAAAGTTATGTCCTACACCATTAACTCTACAATATTCTATAAAGCTTGATTATCAAATTCGGTGCCATGATCTGTACGAATAGAAACAAGGTTAGTCTTATATTTATTTTGAACAAGTTTCATAAGACAAACAAACTCATCAAAAGTCTCATCTTTTTAATGAATAAAGATAGGCCATACATACCTTGAGTAGTCATCTACGAGGACAAAGACATACCTGGATCCTCCTCTACTCCTTATCTTCATGGGACCACATAAGTCCATGTGTATCAATTCCAAGGCTTGATTCATGCTTACCACTCATTTAGGTTTGAATGATGACCTTACGTGCTTGCAACGGGCACAAGTGTCACACATCTTCTCTTAATCGAACCCGATTTTAGGTTGTCCCTCAACCAGGTCCCATCTCTTGAGTTTATTCGAAATAGGTAAAATAATGTCACCAAAACGTTTGTGCCACAAGCAAGGATCATCAAGTGTTACTATCATGCATGAAAATGAATTAGTAGGCACAACATATAAATCAACCATATAAATGTTTCTTTTCCTATGGCCTTCAAGAATGACACTACTAGTACCTTCAATTATAATGCGACAAACATCTGAGTGGAACACAACCTTGTTACCTTTGTCGCATAGTTGTGATATGCTAAGTAGATTATGCTTGAGACCATCCACTAGATAAACATCACTGATTTCATGAGATTTAGAGATTCCAATTTTGTCAACACCAATCACTTTACCCTTTTTGTTGTCTCCAATAGTCACCTTTCCTCCATTGAAAGATTTGAGTGAAAGAAACAAATTCTCATCTCCAGTCATGTATCTTGAATAACCACTGTCACGATACCATTGGTTGTTTTGTTTCACTATAACCTGTAAAAGGATTAGATACAGTTTTTAGGTACCCAAGCTAAGTTGGGTCCTTTACGGTTAGTTACTCTATATACCATATCCTTTCGTACCCAAATTTGTCTAACAATTGTACTTATAAACTTTGGGTAGTTTTGTCTAGGAGGAGTTCTAGGTCTAGGGGATTCCTTGGGTCTCACATATCTAGTCTCCTTGTATTTTGGTCTATTTTGTTTAGGTTGACAAGGAGTTTGTGAGGTACTAGGCCTTTTAGTGTAGTCAAAGGCCATGTCGTAGAACCAGCGAAAGTTGTTATTTCTTTCTTCGTTAGGTTCATCTATAGGGGATTCATCATCCTCAACCACCGCGTCAATCGTTTTAACAAATTTAGTATTCTTTCGTATATCTTGTACACGTTTGACACAATTGTCTTGGATGTGACCCGTATGACTACAATAATTGCAAATCAAGTATTTAGGAAGATCAGCATATTTTCTTTTTCTGAAATCATGATCAGAAGGTGTTGATTTGCATTTAGAATGATCTCTACGGCTGAAACACTCATGTCCTAAACCCATCTTCATATTATTGTCAGATTGTTTGGTTAAGAAGTTTAGGACTTTTGTGCTACCTTCCCACTTATCATGGACTTTCCTAGCATGTAAAAGTAAGTCTTTCAGGGTTGTAATCTCCTCAAGACATTTCGTGTGATCTCCGTCATTATCCTTCTTGAAATTATCACGAAAGTCTTGGAACCTTTTTTCTTAGAATAAATACAACATCCAAATGTTGTTTCTTAACATTGATCTTGTCAGTTTTAGATCCCTTCAATTGCTTTGTGAGAGAATCTATTTCTTCCTTTTGATCTACAATCACTGCTTCATTAGATGTGGCTTTAGACTCTAAAAGTTCTTTGGCTTTTCTAAGTTCTAAAGTTATAGCTTCATTAGCTATAACTTTGGCTTGAAGGTGCTTAATATTAAGCTTTAGGTCTGAGGTTATAGCTTCATTAGCTAAAACTTTAGACTCTAGTTCCTTCTTCTCAGCATTAGCAGTATCTAATGTTGTAGCTTTAGATTTGAACTTCTTAGCTTTTGCCTTTAGAATATGATTCTCCTCAACAATATCAAGAATTTGTTCTTTTAGATCCTTTAGTTCCATATCCTGTTCATGACACTTGTCGAGGGATTGCTCAAAGTGTGACACCCCGCGATAAAGCGGAAAACATAACTTATAAATTCAAGCGGAAATTAGGAAATTTTTAAAACTTTTAAAATTTAAAGCGCGGGTTCATTAAAATCCAAAACATAAATAAAGAATGCGGAAACAAAGTTTAAATTATACAAACGTGATAGTCAAGGTGAGGGAAAATATATCCCTCGAATGACAATACAATAAAAGGTGAGTCTAAACAATCCTAATAAACCGACTACAGGGCCAAAGTGCTCGCTAGCTCACACATGTCTTCAACCCATGAATGCACCAACTACTACCTATCATTCATGTAAACATGAACGCCACAGTCAGTGGGGAGTAACTCAAAGTTCTCCCAGCCACAAATTGTCGAAATGAACATAACAAAGAACTAAAACAGGTAAATCATGTAAGATACCTACAAAAGATATGAATATCAAGTTTATATGTAAACAAAGCAATTAAATGAGATGGAACAAGATAGACCAACATTAGCATAATAAAGATTCAACTATTCATGTGAGACAATTAAATAATATGAAAGATAAGAATACGGTCATTTATACAAAAGCACGCATTTCAAGGAAATACAACATAGATATGAGATCTAGAATCCGAATCATATGAAGCAGTTAAGTAAGGGATCAACCAATGCAAATTACAAGAATAGAAACTGTAGCCATTATTTGGAAAACCACGTAGCAAACATTGTACGGGACGTGGCTACTAATGTCACATTCATACTTATGGCTTGCATCTCACCATAAGAACGGATGGGAGCATCAATCCCGACGACCATATCGCACTAGAAGGCTTATAGCTCACTCTAGTATCCGATAGGAGCAAGACAAATAACACAAGGCATAACTCTTGCCTTGAAAGACAAATACCAATATCTATAACCAAGCAAAACCTTTACTACTCATATATAAATATATAATTCCTCTGGTAGGACGACAATGGTACTCCCAAGACTCAGTCCTAGTCTAAATCTGGCCAGACTCTCGGGACATCACAATTCCTAATTCGACATGCGGCAGGACAGTTCGCATCCAAGACCCGAACCCTAAATCGGAAATCGAGAACCCACAATCGGCAAGACAGTCCGAAAGAGGCGGAAGATATGAGCTAAATCCACAATCGGCAGGACAATCCGAAAGAGGTGTAAAGATAAGTCAAGCAATATGGTATAGCATAAAGGCATTATCAAGAGAATACGACTTAACCAAGCGATACGAATCAACTTGGAAAGAGACTAATAATGTAATGAGCCGATGATAATCCAAGTAAGACATTTCATGCCAAATTATATTCATAAACATGAATAGGTAACCCATTTCTTCAATATTTGTCACTTGAATAAAAATGTAAACAAACGGAAATGAACCATTTATAATAAGCAAAACAAGCATTCAATTATAAATATCTCAAATGTAAGATAAACCATTTACTACTAACAAGGCATGAATAATTAAATTGGTCTCGTATTAAAATGGAAACATGTCATTTCATATACAAATGAGATAATAGTGTATGTATTCCACAAGTATAAACCATGTGAGAAGAATATAAAAATGAATGATATTTAACGAATTGCATTATATAAAACATGAGGCGGAATTTAAACATTTTAAAAAAAGTAAGCTAGGCGCCTAAGGGTATCCATAACCACGACTCATTGGCACCATTCATACACCCCTTTTTACAGCACACTACCACCCAGAAACAACCCAAACTCACCATGGAAACCGTCCCAATCCCGTCTAAATACAGCCACAACTAGGTTATCCGAAAACAGCCCCAAAAATAGTCTATAATCGGCTCATGAACAGTCCCAAAACCACATTTCTTGCCATTCAACTCTATGAGTAGAAAAAGTAAATGTCCTTGAAACTTACAGGCATTTGTTGTTTGCCTCAGTTAGATACACACTTCAATTAGACAAGGAATTGGCCAAGGCTAATGGCACTCAATTGTCCATGATCCTATCATCAAATGTCGACTCTGCGTAAGCATTGAAATTAGGACATTTCGTGATGCCTACAAACTATTTAAGTCAACACTACCGTTGATAACCTCTCCTGAACATCCTATCATGCTTCCCATTTCCATATGTATAGCTGAACATTTATATTGAATATTCACATATCTAAGGCAAAGGTTCTAACACTCCTCTAGAGAATGGTTGAGGAAAAAAAAAAGAAGCAGCTGACTTTCAACTCGGGCTAACTAAAGACGATAATCCAAGAACAAAACCACCAAATGTCGTCAAGGCAAAACTCGGATTTGCCGTCCCAAAACAGAGAACAAAAGCAGCACTAGTCGCGGTACAAAACAATGTTCCAGCCGCCATTTTTGTC